>NW_028138701.1:0-80773 GCF_964270905.1 Leucopleurus acutus | reverse complement strand
CACAATGCCATTTGCATCACCATAGATGAGTCTAGAAGTAATCACGCAACTTGTAGTAAGTCAGAAAGCGAAAGACACGTATCCTGTGATATCACTTATAGGTGTTACCTAAAAATTGATACCAGTGAAGATATTTCCACAGAGAAAGGCAATCACAGATTCATTCAACAAACTTATGGTTCACCAATGGAAAGGTGTGAGGATTGGATACATTAGGATGTCAGAGTTAACAGAGATATACAAACACAGGTGAAGTATATAATCACCAAAGACCTACGGAATACCAAGAGAAGACTACTCAACATTGTGTCATAACCTAAAATGGGAAAAGGATCCAAAGAAGAAAAGAGATAGGTATATGTGGAAAACAACCACATCTTGCACACCTAAAACAAGCAAAACATTGTAATCACACTTGCTGTGATAAACAATGAAAATTAAATTTAAAAAAAGGACAATATTTAGTGAGATATAAACATAAGGGGCTTTTTCCTGGCCCATTCCATTCTAATTTGCAACCTAGAACAGGACTTCCATTGAGGCTCTGTTTCCCTAGTAACCAGATTTGGTTAATGAGAACTGCTGCCGCCTTGTGGCCGTTTCACACAACAGCAGCTCTAACTGCAGCTGTAATGGTTACTTGATAGTCAAAATAATTGCAGGCCTGTAAATGACACCTGTCCTCAAAACAATCCTTCGGTCGTAAATCGAGCAAAAATCTCAAAAGACATCCATATTTCAAAACGACAATTTCAAGAGGCATATTTTATGCACATTTTATATTCTGTCTCTTTTTTTGTTATAGAAAAAGGCATGGAAAAACGCTCAACGTCAGGAATTAATAAAGCCATGCAAATCCGGTCTAGAAACACGTTCACCTCACAGCCGTCAGAAGGATCATCAGCAAAAAAGTCTACATAGTATAAATGCTGAAGGGGTTTTAGAGAACTGTGTACCCTCTAGCTACTGATGGGATGTAACCTGGTAACAGCCAGTACAGAGAACAAAATGGAGGTGTGTTTAAAGGTAAAACTTGAGCTACTATGTGATCAGGTAGGCCCACTGATGGGCCTATCCGCTGAGTAGACCTGAATCGAAAAGACACAGGCTGGCAATCCTTCACTGCAGCAACATGTACCATAGCCAAGAGCTGGAAGAAACCAAAATGTCCATCAACAGAAAAATGCACCAAGAAGAAGTGGTCCATGTACACAATGGAATATTAGCCATGGAAAAGCATGGAACAATGCTGTTGGCACCACCATAGAAGGATCTAGAGATAATCACCCTACCTGAAGTAAGAAAGAAAACGAAAGACAGATATCCTATTACATCACTTATAGGTGTTACCTAAAAATTGATACCCATGAAATAATTTCCAAGAGAAGGACACTCATAGATTCAGAAAACCAAATTATGTTTAACCAAATGGAAAGGTGTAAGGAATGTATGAATTAGGATATGGGGGTTAACAGACATGTAGTAATACATATGAAATATATAATCACAAAATACCTATGGAATGCTAAAAGAGGTGTACTCAACACTCTGTAATAACCTACACGGGAAAGGATCCAAAGATGAATAGATCAATACATTGATATAATGAACCAGATTCCATACACCTAGAAAAAACACAGTATTTTTATCCAATTTGCTGTGATAATAAATAAAAATTAAATGTAAAAAACAAATAAGAAGTAAGGAGATATAAGCTCTTGGGAGTTTGCCGTGGCACATTCTGCTCTAATTTGCAGCTTACAAACACGATTTCCAGGAAACCTCTGTTGCCCAAAAACCCAGAGTTGGAAATGTAGAAATGCTGCCGCCTTGTGGCCGTTTCCCACAAGAGCGGCTTTAAAACCACCGCTAACGGTCACTTAACATTCTCAAGGACTCAGGACAGTAAAGGACAACTACCCTCAAAAATTCACAACTGGCAAAATTTTCAAGGAGATAGTAGGAAGAGGTAAATTTTACTCATTATTTTTCTAAAAACAAGGAAAATGGATAAAAGCTCAACAACATCAATTTTTAAACTCATTCAAATCTAGCCTACAAAAAGATTTCAACTCACACACGTCAACTACCATCAGCCAAAGGTCTACAAACAATAAATGCTGAAGGAGTTTTAGAGAACTGTGTACCCTCTAGCTGCTGGTGAGATGTAAAGTGGTAAGAGCCAATAGTGAGAACAGAAAGGAGCTGTGTTTAAAAGTAAAAATTGAGCCAGCATTCCATTCAGCAGGCCCACCGCTGAACCTCTCACCTGAAAATACCAGAGCCGAGAAGGCACAGTCTGCAACAGCTTCACTGCAGGATTTTTCACAATAGCCAAGACACGGAAGCAAACAAAATGTCCATCAATGGATGAATGGATAAAGAAGAAGTGGTCCATGTACATAATGGAATATTAGCCATGGAAAACAGTGAAACACTGCTCGTTGAGGCACCATTTATGAGCCTAGATATAATCTCAGAACATGACGTAAGTCAGAAAGAAAAAGACATATAGTATGATATCACTTATAGGAGTTATCTAACAACTGACAAAAATGATAGCATTTTCACAGAGAAAGAAACTCACAGACTTAGAAAACAAACTATTCTTAGGTAAATGGAAAGGTGGGTGGTATGGAAAATTAAGATTAGGTTTACCATATGTGTACAAATACCTACTAAATACATTTATCAAAGAGACCGACCATATAGCAAGGGAGGTCAATGGAGCACTCTGCAATAATTTACATGGGAAGAGTATCTGTACATGAATATATTACATATATATGTGTGATTGTGTGTGTGTGTGTGTGTGTGTATGTAATGTACAAATGAACCAGATTGTATACACCTAGGACAAACAATATTCTAAATATTACCTCGATTTAAAAAGACTAAAAAATCGAACAAGAAATAATGGAATATTAACTTATGGGATTTTTTCCTAGCACATTCCATTCTAATTTACAACCTGGGAACACGACTTCCAGAAATGTTGTGCTGCCCTAGAAACCAGTTTTGGGAACGGAGAAATGCTGCCGCCTTGTGGCCGTTTCCCCCAACAGCACCTTTAAAGCCAGTAGTAGTGGTCACTAAATATTCACACTCATTACAAGCCTGTAAATGTCACCTGTTCTCAAAAAAATCCTGGGGTCAAAAATCGACGAAAAATTCAAAACAGGGCAGCCTTCCCAGAAGACCACTTCAAGTGGTTTATTGTACTCACAGTTTTTTTCTGTTTTTGTTTAACAGAAAGAAAACAAAGCATGGAAAAATGCTGAACATTAAGAATTATTAAAGACATGCAAATCCAAATTACAAAAACCTATCAGCTCACACCAGTCATAATGGCCATCAGCAAAAATTCTGCAAACAATAAATGCTGAAGGGGTTGTGGAGAAATGCGCACCCTGGTTTCTAAGTGGGACATGGTAAGAACCAGTAATGAAAACACAAAGGAGGTGCCTTGATAAGGTAAATATTGAGCTACCATTCAATCAAGCATACCCACTGCTGGGCCTATCACCTGAGAGGATGAGAATCCAAAAGACACAGGGTGGCAATCCTGCACTCCAGCAATATTTACCACAGCCAACTCTTGGAAGCAACAAAAATGTCTGTCAACAGAGGAAGGCACAAAGAAGAACTGGTCCATGTACACAATGGAATATTTCTCCAGTAAAAAATATATATAATTTCAATTTAGAAACCAAACGTAAGTTAGGAGACATCAGCTTGTGGGGGTTTGTCCGGGCACATTCCTCTCTAATATATAACCGAGGAACACCACTGGTAGGAAGGACTCTTTCCGTAATTCCCAGAATGGGGAAAGGAGAAATGCTGCCGCCCAATGGCTGATACCTTCAACAGCAGCTTTAAAATCTGTGCTAATGGTCACTTCATATGCACAAGTACTGGAGGGCTGTAAATGAAACCAGCCCTGAAAATGTCTTCAGGGAGGTAATGGCCAAAATATTTCAAAATGTGACACGTACTTCAAGAAAACCATTTGAAGAGGTAAGCGCTACTCACAGCTTGAAAAAAAAGAGGACATGCCTGAAAGTTCAATTTCAAGGGATTATGAGATGCATGCAAATCCAACCTCAAAGAGGTGTCAGCTCACACCTGTCAGAATAAACATCAGCAGAAAAACTACAAACAATAAATGCTGAAAGGGTTGTGGACAAGGGCATACCCTCAAATTTAAGTGGAACATAACCTGGTAAGAGCCACTAATGAGAACAGAATGGAGACGCCTTTACAAGGTAAACATTTTGCTACCATATGATCCAACAGGCCCTCTCCTGGGCCTATAACCGAAGAAGACATAGTTGAAAGACACAGGCAGGCAAATGTGCATTTCAGCAGTGTTACAATAACCAAGACATGGAAGCAACCAAAAAGTCCATCAACAGGTGAGTGGACAAAGAAAAACTGGTCCACGTACAGATGGAATATTAGCCAAGGAAAACAATGACACAATGCCATTTGCATCACCATAGATGAGTCTAGAAGTAATCACGCAACTTGTAGTAAGTCAGAAAGCGAAAGACACGTATCCTGTGATATCACTTATAGGTGTTACCTAAAAATTGATACCAGTGAAGATATTTCCACAGAGAAAGGCAATCACAGATTCATTCAACAAACTTATGGTTCACCAATGGAAAGGTGTGAGGATTGGATACATTAGGATGTCAGAGTTAACAGAGATATACAAACACAGGTGAAGTATATAATCACCAAAGACCTACGGAATACCAAGAGAAGACTACTCAACATTGTGTCATAACCTAAAATGGGAAAAGGATCCAAAGAAGAAAAGAGATAGGTATATGTGGAAAACAACCACATCTTGCACACCTAAAACAAGCAAAACATTGTAATCACACTTGCTGTGATAAACAATGAAAATTAAATTTAAAAAAAGGACAATATTTAGTGAGATATAAACATAAGGGGCTTTTTCCTGGCCCATTCCATTCTAATTTGCAACCTAGAACAGGACTTCCATTGAGGCTCTGTTTCCCTAGTAACCAGATTTGGTTAATGAGAACTGCTGCCGCCTTGTGGCCGTTTCACACAACAGCAGCTCTAACTGCAGCTGTAATGGTTACTTGATAGTCAAAATAATTGCAGGCCTGTAAATGACACCTGTCCTCAAAACAATCCTTCGGTCGTAAATCGAGCAAAAATCTCAAAAGACATCCATATTTCAAAACGACAATTTCAAGAGGCATATTTTATGCACATTTTATATTCTGTCTCTTTTTTTGTTATAGAAAAAGGCATGGAAAAACGCTCAACGTCAGGAATTAATAAAGCCATGCAAATCCGGTCTAGAAACACGTTCACCTCACAGCCGTCAGAAGGATCATCAGCAAAAAAGTCTACATAGTATAAATGCTGAAGGGGTTTAAGAGAACTGTGTACCCTCTAGCTGCTGATGGGATGTAACCCGGCAACAGCCAGTACAGAGAACAAAATGGAGGTGTGTTTAAAGGTAAAACTTGAGCTACTATGTGATCAGGTAGGCCCACTGATGGGCCTATCCGCTGAGTAGACCTGAATCAAAAAGACACAGGCTGGCAATCCTTCACTGCAGCAACATGTACCATAGCCAAGAGCTGGAAGAAACCAAAATGTCCATCAACAGAAAAATGCACCAAGAAGAAGTGGTCCATGTACACAATGGAATATTAGCCATGGAAAAGCATGGAACAATGCTGTTGGCACCACCATAGAAGGATCTAGAGATAATCACCCTACCTGAAGTAAGAAAGAAAACGAAAGACAGATATCCTATTACATCACTTATAGGTGTTACCTAAAAATTGATACCCATGAAATAATTTCCAAGAGAAGGACACTCATAGATTCAGAAAACCAAATTATGTTTAACCAAATGGAAAGGTGTAAGGAATGTATGAATTAGGATATGGGGGTTAACAGACATGTAGTAATACAAATGAAATATATAATCACAAAATACCTATGGAATGCTAAAAGAGGTGTACTCAACACTCTGTAATAACCTACACGGGAAAGGATCCAAAGATGAATAGATCAATACATTGATATAATGAACCAGATTCCATACACCTAGAAAAAACACAGTATTTTTATCCAATTTGCTGGGATAATAAATAAAAATTAAATGTAAAAAACAAACAAGAAGTAAGGAGATATAAGCTCTTGGGAGTTTGCCGTGGCACATTCTGCTCTAATTTGCAGCTTACAAACACGATTTCCAGGAAACCTCTGTTGCCCAAAAACCCAGAGTTGGAAATGTAGAAATGCTGCCGCCTTGTGGCCGTTTCCCACAAGAGCGGCTTTAAAACCACCGCTAACGGTCACTTAACATTCTCAAGGACTCAGGACAGTAAAGGACAACTACCCTCAAAAATTCACAACTGGCAAAATTTTCAAGGAGATAGTAGGAAGAGGTAAATGTTACTCATTATTTTTCTAAAAACAAGGAAAATGGATAAAAGCTCAACAACATCAATTTTTAAACTCATTCAAATCTAGCCTACAAAAAGATTTCAACTCACACACGTCAACTACCATCAGCCAAAGGTCTACAAACAATAAATGCTGAAGGAGTTTTAGAGAACTGTGTACCCTCTAGCTGCTGGTGAGATGTAAAGTGGTAAGAGCCAATAGTGAGAACAGAAAGGAGCTGTGTTTAAAAGTAAAAATTGAGCCAGCATTCCATTCAGCAGGCCCACCGCTGAACCTCTCACCTGAAAATACCAGAGCCGAGAAGGCACAGTCTGCAACAGCTTCACTGCAGGATTTTTCACAATAGCCAAGACACAGAAGCAAACAAAATGTCCATCAATGGATGAATGGATAAAGAAGAAGTGGTCCATGTACATAATGGAATATTAGCCATGGAAAACAGTGAAACACTGCTCGTTGAGGCACCATTTATGAGCCTAGATATAATCTCAGAACATGACGTAAGTCAGAAAGAAAAAGACATATAGTATGATATCACTTATAGGCGTTATCTAACAACTGACAAAAATGATAGCATTTTCACAGAGAAAGAAACTCACAGACTTAGAAAACAAACTATTCTTATGTAAATGGAAAGGTGGGTGGTATGGAAAATTAAGATTAGGTTTACCATATGTGTACAAATACCTACTAAATACATTTATCAAAGAGACCGACCATATAGCAAGGGAGGTCAATGGAGCACTCTGCAATAATTTACATGGGAAGAGTATCTGTACATGAATATATTACATATATATGTGTGATTGTGTGTGTGTGTGTGTGTGTGTGTATGTATGTAATGTACAAATGAACCAGATTGTATACACCTAGGACAAACAATATTCTAAATATTACCTCGATTTAAAAAGACTAAAAAATCGAACAAGAAATAATGGAATATTAACTTATGGGATTTTTTCCTAGCACATTCCATTCTAATTTACAACCTGGGAACACGACTTCCAGAAATGTTGTGCTGCCCTAGAAACCAGTTTTGGGAACGGAGAAATGCTGCCGCCTTGTGGCCGTTTCCCCCAACAGCACCTTTAAAGCCAGTAGTAATGGTCACTAAATATTCACACTCATTACAAGCCTGTAAATGTCACCTGTTCTCAAAAAAATCCTGGGGTCAAAAATCGACGAAAAATTCAAAACAGGGCAGCCTTCCCAGAAGACCACTTCAAGTGGTTTATTGTACTCACAGTTTTTTTCTGTTTTTGTTTAACAGAAAGAAAACAAAGCATGGAAAAATGCTGAACATTAAGAATTATTAAAGACATGCAAATCCAAATTACAAAAACCTATCAGCTCACACCAGTCATAATGGCCATCAGCAAAAATTCTGCAAACAATAAATGCTGAAGGGGTTGTGGAGAAATGCGCACCCTGGTTTCTAAGTGGGACATGGTAAGAACCAGTAATGAAAACACAAAGGAGGTGCCTTGATAAGGTAAATATTGAGCTACCATTCAATCAAGCATACCCACTGCTGGGCCTATCACCTGAGAGGATGAGAATCCAAAAGACACAGGGTGGCAATCCTGCACTCCAGCAATATTTACCACAGCCAACTCTTGGAAGCAACAAAAATGTCTGTCAACAGAGGAAGGCACAAAGAAGAACTGGTCCATGTACACAATGGAATATTTCTCCAGTAAAAAATATATATAATTTCAATTTAGAAACCAAACGTAAGTTAGGAGACATCAGCTTGTGGGGGTTTGTCCGGGCACATTCCTCTCTAATATATAACCGAGGAACACCACTGGTAGGAAGGACTCTTTCCGTAATTCCCAGAATGGGGAAAGGAGAAATGCTGCCGCCCAATGGCTGATACCTTCAACAGCAGCTTTAAAATCTGTGCTAATGGTCACTTCATATGCACAAGTACTGGAGGGCTGTAAATGAAACCAGCCCTGAAAATGTCTTCAGGGAGGTAATGGCCAAAATATTTCAAAATGTGACACGTACTTCAAGAAAACCATTTGAAGAGGTAAGCGCTACTCACAGCTTGAAAAAAAAGAGGACATGCCTGAAAGTTCAATTTCAAGGGATTATGAGATGCATGCAAATCCAACCTCAAAGAGGTGTCAGCTCACACCTGTCAGAATAAACATCAGCATGAAAACTACAAACAATAAATGCTGAAAGGGTTGTGGACAAGGGCATACCCTCAAATTTAAGTGGAACATAACCTGGTAAGAGCCACTAATGAGAACAGAATGGAGACGCCTTTACAAGGTAAACATTTTGCTACCATATGATCCAACAGGCCCTCTCCTGGGCCTATAACCGAAGAAGACATAGTTGAAAGACACAGGCAGGCAAATGTGCATTTCAGCAGTGTTACAATAACCAAGACATGGAAGCAACCAAAAAGTCCATCAACAGGTGAGTGGACAAAGAAAAACTGGTCCACGTACAGATGGAATATTAGCCAAGGAAAACAATGACACAATGCCATTTGCATCACCATAGATGAGTCTAGAAGTAATCACGCAACTTGTAGTAAGTCAGAAAGCGAAAGACACGTATCCTGTGATATCACTTATAGGTGTTACCTAAAAATTGATACCAGTGAAGATATTTCCACAGAGAAAGGCAATCACAGATTCATTCAACAAACTTATGGTTCACCAATGGAAAGGTGTGAGGATTGGATACATTAGGATGTCAGAGTTAACAGAGATATACAAACACAGGTGAAGTATATAATCACCAAAGACCTACGGAATACCAAGAGAAGACTACTCAACATTGTGTCATAACCTAAAATGGGAAAAGGATCCAAAGAAGAAAAGAGATAGGTATATGTGGAAAACAACCACATCTTGCACACCTAAAACAAGCAAAACATTGTAATCACACTTGCTGTGATAAACAATGAAAATTAAATTTAAAAAAAGGACAATATTTAGTGAGATATAAACATAAGGGGCTTTTTCCTGGCCCATTCCATTCTAATTTGCAACCTAGAACAGGACTTCCATTGAGGCTCTGTTTCCCTAGTAACCAGATTTGGTTAATGAGAACTGCTGCCGCCTTGTGGCCGTTTCACACAACAGCAGCTCTAACTGCAGCTGTAATGGTTACTTGATAGTCAAAATAATTGCAGGCCTGTAAATGACACCTGTCCTCAAAACAATCCTTCGGTCGTAAATCGAGCAAAAATCTCAAAAGACATCCATATTTCAAAACGACAATTTCAAGAGGCATATTTTATGCACATTTTATATTCTGTCTCTTTTTTTGTTATAGAAAAAGGCATGGAAAAACGCTCAACGTCAGGAATTAATAAAGCCATGCAAATCCGGTCTAGAAACACGTTCACCTCACAGCCGTCAGAAGGATCATCAGCAAAAAAGTCTACATAGTATAAATGCTGAAGGGGTTTAAGAGAACTGTGTACCCTCTAGCTGCTGATGGGATGTAACCCGGCAACAGCCAGTACAGAGAACAAAATGGAGGTGTGTTTAAAGGTAAAACTTGAGCTACTATGTGATCAGGTAGGCCCACTGATGGGCCTATCCGCTGAGTAGACCTGAATCGAAAAGACACAGGCTGGCAATCCTTCACTGCAGCAACATGTACCATAGCCAAGAGCTGGAAGAAACCAAAATGTCCATCAACAGAAAAATGCACCAAGAAGAAGTGGTCCATGTACACAATGGAATATTAGCCATGGAAAAGCATGGAACAATGCTGTTGGCACCACCATAGAAGGATCTAGAGATAATCACCCTACCTGAAGTAAGAAAGAAAACGAAAGACAGATATCCTATTACATCACTTATAGGTGTTACCTAAAAATTGATACCCATGAAATAATTTCCAAGAGAAGGACACTCATAGATTCAGAAAACCAAATTATGTTTAACCAAATGGAAAGGTGTAAGGAATGTATGAATTAGGATATGGGGGTTAACAGACATGTAGTAATACATATGAAATATATAATCACAAAATACCTATGGAATGCTAAAAGAGGTGTACTCAACACTCTGTAATAACCTACACGGGAAAGGATCCAAAGATGAATAGATCAATACATTGATATAATGAACCAGATTCCATACACCTAGAAAAAACACAGTATTTTTATCCAATTTGCTGTGATAATAAATAAAAATTAAATGTAAAAAACAAACAAGAAGTAAGGAGATATAAGCTCTTGGGAGTTTGCCGTGGCACATTCTGCTCTAATTTGCAGCTTACAAACACGATTTCCAGGAAACCTCTGTTGCCCAAAAACCCAGAGTTGGAAATGTAGAAATGCTGCCGCCTTGTGGCCGTTTCCCACAAGAGCGGCTTTAAAACCACCGCTAACGGTCACTTAACATTCTCAAGGACTCAGGACAGTAAAGGACAACTACCCTCAAAAATTCACAACTGGCAAAATTTTCAAGGAGATAGTAGGAAGAGGTAAATTTTACTCATTATTTTTCTAAAAACAAGGAAAATGGATAAAAGCTCAACAACATCAATTTTTAAACTCATTCAAATCTAGCCTACAAAAAGATTTCAACTCACACACGTCAACTACCATCAGCCAAAGGTCTACAAACAATAAATGCTGAAGGAGTTTTAGAGAACTGTGTACCCTCTAGCTGCTGGTGAGATGTAAAGTGGTAAGAGCCAATAGTGAGAACAGAAAGGAGCTGTGTTTAAAAGTAAAAATTGAGCCAGCATTCCATTCAGCAGGCCCACCGCTGAACCTCTCACCTGAAAATACCAGAGCCGAGAAGGCACAGTCTGCAACAGCTTCACTGCAGGATTTTTCACAATAGCCAAGACACGGAAGCAAACAAAATGTCCATCAATGGATGAATGGATAAAGAAGAAGTGGTCCATGTACATAATGGAATATTAGCCATGGAAAACAGTGAAACACTGCTCGTTGAGGCACCATTTATGAGCCTAGATATAATCTCAGAACATGACGTAAGTCAGAAAGAAAAAGACATATAGTATGATATCACTTATAGGAGTTATCTAACAACTGACAAAAATGATAGCATTTTCACAGAGAAAGAAACTCACAGACTTAGAAAACAAACTATTCTTAGGTAAATGGAAAGGTGGGTGGTATGGAAAATTAAGATTAGGTTTACCATATGTGTACAAATACCTACTAAATACATTTATCAAAGAGACCGACCATATAGCAAGGGAGGTCAATGGAGCACTCTGCAATAATTTACATGGGAAGAGTATCTGTACATGAATATATTACATATATATGTGTGATTGTGTGTGTGTGTGTGTGTGTGTATGTAATGTACAAATGAACCAGATTGTATACACCTAGGACAAACAATATTCTAAATATTACCTCGATTTAAAAAGACTAAAAAATCGAACAAGAAATAATGGAATATTAACTTATGGGATTTTTTCCTAGCACATTCCATTCTAATTTACAACCTGGGAACACGACTTCCAGAAATGTTGTGCTGCCCTAGAAACCAGTTTTGGGAACGGAGAAATGCTGCCGCCTTGTGGCCGTTTCCCCCAACAGCACCTTTAAAGCCAGTAGTAGTGGTCACTAAATATTCACACTCATTACAAGCCTGTAAATGTCACCTGTTCTCAAAAAAATCCTGGGGTCAAAAATCGACGAAAAATTCAAAACAGGGCAGCCTTCCCAGAAGACCACTTCAAGTGGTTTATTGTACTCACAGTTTTTTTCTGTTTTTGTTTAACAGAAAGAAAACAAAGCATGGAAAAATGCTGAACATTAAGAATTATTAAAGACATGCAAATCCAAATTACAAAAACCTATCAGCTCACACCAGTCATAATGGCCATCAGCAAAAATTCTGCAAACAATAAATGCTGAAGGGGTTGTGGAGAAATGCGCACCCTGGTTTCTAAGTGGGACATGGTAAGAACCAGTAATG
The DNA here is from genome assembly GCF_964270905.1 of Leucopleurus acutus. Taxonomy (NCBI): domain Eukaryota; kingdom Metazoa; phylum Chordata; class Mammalia; order Artiodactyla; family Delphinidae; genus Leucopleurus; species Leucopleurus acutus. The sequence goes on along the minus strand of NW_028138701.1, from coordinate 68,366 downwards.
AAAACACAAAGGAGGTGCCTTGATAAGGTAAATATTGAGCTACCATTCAATCAAGCATACCCACTGCTGGGCCTATCACCTGAGAGGATGAGAATCCAAAAGACACAGGGTGGCAATCCTGCACTCCAGCAATATTTACCACAGCCAACTCTTGGAAGCAACAAAAATGTCTGTCAACAGAGGAAGGCACAAAGAAGAACTGGTCCATGTACACAATGGAATATTTCTCCAGTAAAAAATATATATAATTTCAATTTAGAAACCAAACGTAAGTTAGGAGACATCAGCTTGTGGGGGTTTGTCCGGGCACATTCCTCTCTAATATATAACCGAGGAACACCACTGGTAGGAAGGACTCTTTCCGTAATTCCCAGAATGGGGAAAGGAGAAATGCTGCCGCCCAATGGCTGATACCTTCAACAGCAGCTTTAAAATCTGTGCTAATGGTCACTTCATATGCACAAGTACTGGAGGGCTGTAAATGAAACCAGCCCTGAAAATGTCTTCAGGGAGGTAATGGCCAAAATATTTCAAAATGTGACACGTACTTCAAGAAAACCATTTGAAGAGGTAAGCGCTACTCACAGCTTGAAAAAAAAGAGGACATGCCTGAAAGTTCAATTTCAAGGGATTATGAGATGCATGCAAATCCAACCTCAAAGAGGTGTCAGCTCACACCTGTCAGAATAAACATCAGCAGAAAAACTACAAACAATAAATGCTGAAAGGGTTGTGGACAAGGGCATACCCTCAAATTTAAGTGGAACATAACCTGGTAAGAGCCACTAATGAGAACAGAATGGAGACGCCTTTACAAGGTAAACATTTTGCTACCATATGATCCAACAGGCCCTCTCCTGGGCCTATAACCGAAGAAGACATAGTTGAAAGACACAGGCAGGCAAATGTGCATTTCAGCAGTGTTACAATAACCAAGACATGGAAGCAACCAAAAAGTCCATCAACAGGTGAGTGGACAAAGAAAAACTGGTCCACGTACAGATGGAATATTAGCCAAGGAAAACAATGACACAATGCCATTTGCATCACCATAGATGAGTCTAGAAGTAATCACGCAACTTGTAGTAAGTCAGAAAGCGAAAGACACGTATCCTGTGATATCACTTATAGGTGTTACCTAAAAATTGATACCAGTGAAGATATTTCCACAGAGAAAGGCAATCACAGATTCATTCAACAAACTTATGGTTCACCAATGGAAAGGTGTGAGGATTGGATACATTAGGATGTCAGAGTTAACAGAGATATACAAACACAGGTGAAGTATATAATCACCAAAGACCTACGGAATACCAAGAGAAGACTACTCAACATTGTGTCATAACCTAAAATGGGAAAAGGATCCAAAGAAGAAAAGAGATAGGTATATGTGGAAAACAACCACATCTTGCACACCTAAAACAAGCAAAACATTGTAATCACACTTGCTGTGATAAACAATGAAAATTAAATTTAAAAAAAGGACAATATTTAGTGAGATATAAACATAAGGGGCTTTTTCCTGGCCCATTCCATTCTAATTTGCAACCTAGAACAGGACTTCCATTGAGGCTCTGTTTCCCTAGTAACCAGATTTGGTTAATGAGAACTGCTGCCGCCTTGTGGCCGTTTCACACAACAGCAGCTCTAACTGCAGCTGTAATGGTTACTTGATAGTCAAAATAATTGCAGGCCTGTAAATGACACCTGTCCTCAAAACAATCCTTCGGTCGTAAATCGAGCAAAAATCTCAAAAGACATCCATATTTCAAAACGACAATTTCAAGAGGCATATTTTATGCACATTTTATATTCTGTCTCTTTTTTTGTTATAGAAAAAGGCATGGAAAAACGCTCAACGTCAGGAATTAATAAAGCCATGCAAATCCGGTCTAGAAACACGTTCACCTCACAGCCGTCAGAAGGATCATCAGCAAAAAAGTCTACATAGTATAAATGCTGAAGGGGTTTAAGAGAACTGTGTACCCTCTAGCTGCTGATGGGATGTAACCCGGCAACAGCCAGTACAGAGAACAAAATGGAGGTGTGTTTAAAGGTAAAACTTGAGCTACTATGTGATCAGGTAGGCCCACTGATGGGCCTATCCGCTGAGTAGACCTGAATCAAAAAGACACAGGCTGGCAATCCTTCACTGCAGCAACATGTACCATAGCCAAGAGCTGGAAGAAACCAAAATGTCCATCAACAGAAAAATGCACCAAGAAGAAGTGGTCCATGTACACAATGGAATATTAGCCATGGAAAAGCATGGAACAATGCTGTTGGCACCACCATAGAAGGATCTAGAGATAATCACCCTACCTGAAGTAAGAAAGAAAACGAAAGACAGATATCCTATTACATCACTTATAGGTGTTACCTAAAAATTGATACCCATGAAATAATTTCCAAGAGAAGGACACTCATAGATTCAGAAAACCAAATTATGTTTAACCAAATGGAAAGGTGTAAGGAATGTATGAATTAGGATATGGGGGTTAACAGACATGTAGTAATACAAATGAAATATATAATCACAAAATACCTATGGAATGCTAAAAGAGGTGTACTCAACACTCTGTAATAACCTACACGGGAAAGGATCCAAAGATGAATAGATCAATACATTGATATAATGAACCAGATTCCATACACCTAGAAAAAACACAGTATTTTTATCCAATTTGCTGGGATAATAAATAAAAATTAAATGTAAAAAACAAACAAGAAGTAAGGAGATATAAGCTCTTGGGAGTTTGCCGTGGCACATTCTGCTCTAATTTGCAGCTTACAAACACGATTTCCAGGAAACCTCTGTTGCCCAAAAACCCAGAGTTGGAAATGTAGAAATGCTGCCGCCTTGTGGCCGTTTCCCACAAGAGCGGCTTTAAAACCACCGCTAACGGTCACTTAACATTCTCAAGGACTCAGGACAGTAAAGGACAACTACCCTCAAAAATTCACAACTGGCAAAATTTTCAAGGAGATAGTAGGAAGAGGTAAATGTTACTCATTATTTTTCTAAAAACAAGGAAAATGGATAAAAGCTCAACAACATCAATTTTTAAACTCATTCAAATCTAGCCTACAAAAAGATTTCAACTCACACACGTCAACTACCATCAGCCAAAGGTCTACAAACAATAAATGCTGAAGGAGTTTTAGAGAACTGTGTACCCTCTAGCTGCTGGTGAGATGTAAAGTGGTAAGAGCCAATAGTGAGAACAGAAAGGAGCTGTGTTTAAAAGTAAAAATTGAGCCAGCATTCCATTCAGCAGGCCCACCGCTGAACCTCTCACCTGAAAATACCAGAGCCGAGAAGGCACAGTCTGCAACAGCTTCACTGCAGGATTTTTCACAATAGCCAAGACACAGAAGCAAACAAAATGTCCATCAATGGATGAATGGATAAAGAAGAAGTGGTCCATGTACATAATGGAATATTAGCCATGGAAAACAGTGAAACACTGCTCGTTGAGGCACCATTTATGAGCCTAGATATAATCTCAGAACATGACGTAAGTCAGAAAGAAAAAGACATATAGTATGATATCACTTATAGGCGTTATCTAACAACTGACAAAAATGATAGCATTTTCACAGAGAAAGAAACTCACAGACTTAGAAAACAAACTATTCTTATGTAAATGGAAAGGTGGGTGGTATGGAAAATTAAGATTAGGTTTACCATATGTGTACAAATACCTACTAAATACATTTATCAAAGAGACCGACCATATAGCAAGGGAGGTCAATGGAGCACTCTGCAATAATTTACATGGGAAGAGTATCTGTACATGAATATATTACATATATATGTGTGATTGTGTGTGTGTGTGTGTGTGTGTGTATGTATGTAATGTACAAATGAACCAGATTGTATACACCTAGGACAAACAATATTCTAAATATTACCTCGATTTAAAAAGACTAAAAAATCGAACAAGAAATAATGGAATATTAACTTATGGGATTTTTTCCTAGCACATTCCATTCTAATTTACAACCTGGGAACACGACTTCCAGAAATGTTGTGCTGCCCTAGAAACCAGTTTTGGGAACGGAGAAATGCTGCCGCCTTGTGGCCGTTTCCCCCAACAGCACCTTTAAAGCCAGTAGTAATGGTCACTAAATATTCACACTCATTACAAGCCTGTAAATGTCACCTGTTCTCAAAAAAATCCTGGGGTCAAAAATCGACGAAAAATTCAAAACAGGGCAGCCTTCCCAGAAGACCACTTCAAGTGGTTTATTGTACTCACAGTTTTTTTCTGTTTTTGTTTAACAGAAAGAAAACAAAGCATGGAAAAATGCTGAACATTAAGAATTATTAAAGACATGCAAATCCAAATTACAAAAACCTATCAGCTCACACCAGTCATAATGGCCATCAGCAAAAATTCTGCAAACAATAAATGCTGAAGGGGTTGTGGAGAAATGCGCACCCTGGTTTCTAAGTGGGACATGGTAAGAACCAGTAATGAAAACACAAAGGAGGTGCCTTGATAAGGTAAATATTGAGCTACCATTCAATCAAGCATACCCACTGCTGGGCCTATCACCTGAGAGGATGAGAATCCAAAAGACACAGGGTGGCAATCCTGCACTCCAGCAATATTTACCACAGCCAACTCTTGGAAGCAACAAAAATGTCTGTCAACAGAGGAAGGCACAAAGAAGAACTGGTCCATGTACACAATGGAATATTTCTCCAGTAAAAAATATATATAATTTCAATTTAGAAACCAAACGTAAGTTAGGAGACATCAGCTTGTGGGGGTTTGTCCGGGCACATTCCTCTCTAATATATAACCGAGGAACACCACTGGTAGGAAGGACTCTTTCCGTAATTCCCAGAATGGGGAAAGGAGAAATGCTGCCGCCCAATGGCTGATACCTTCAACAGCAGCTTTAAAATCTGTGCTAATGGTCACTTCATATGCACAAGTACTGGAGGGCTGTAAATGAAACCAGCCCTGAAAATGTCTTCAGGGAGGTAATGGCCAAAATATTTCAAAATGTGACACGTACTTCAAGAAAACCATTTGAAGAGGTAAGCGCTACTCACAGCTTGAAAAAAAAGAGGACATGCCTGAAAGTTCAATTTCAAGGGATTATGAGATGCATGCAAATCCAACCTCAAAGAGGTGTCAGCTCACACCTGTCAGAATAAACATCAGCATGAAAACTACAAACAATAAATGCTGAAAGGGTTGTGGACAAGGGCATACCCTCAAATTTAAGTGGAACATAACCTGGTAAGAGCCACTAATGAGAACAGAATGGAGACGCCTTTACAAGGTAAACATTTTGCTACCATATGATCCAACAGGCCCTCTCCTGGGCCTATAACCGAAGAAGACATAGTTGAAAGACACAGGCAGGCAAATGTGCATTTCAGCAGTGTTACAATAACCAAGACATGGAAGCAACCAAAAAGTCCATCAACAGGTGAGTGGACAAAGAAAAACTGGTCCACGTACAGATGGAATATTAGCCAAGGAAAACAATGACACAATGCCATTTGCATCACCATAGATGAGTCTAGAAGTAATCACGCAACTTGTAGTAAGTCAGAAAGCGAAAGACACGTATCCTGTGATATCACTTATAGGTGTTACCTAAAAATTGATACCAGTGAAGATATTTCCACAGAGAAAGGCAATCACAGATTCATTCAACAAACTTATGGTTCACCAATGGAAAGGTGTGAGGATTGGATACATTAGGATGTCAGAGTTAACAGAGATATACAAACACAGGTGAAGTATATAATCACCAAAGACCTACGGAATACCAAGAGAAGACTACTCAACATTGTGTCATAACCTAAAATGGGAAAAGGATCCAAAGAAGAAAAGAGATAGGTATATGTGGAAAACAACCACATCTTGCACACCTAAAACAAGCAAAACATTGTAATCACACTTGCTGTGATAAACAATGAAAATTAAATTTAAAAAAAGGACAATATTTAGTGAGATATAAACATAAGGGGCTTTTTCCTGGCCCATTCCATTCTAATTTGCAACCTAGAACAGGACTTCCATTGAGGCTCTGTTTCCCTAGTAACCAGATTTGGTTAATGAGAACTGCTGCCGCCTTGTGGCCGTTTCACACAACAGCAGCTCTAACTGCAGCTGTAATGGTTACTTGATAGTCAAAATAATTGCAGGCCTGTAAATGACACCTGTCCTCAAAACAATCCTTCGGTCGTAAATCGAGCAAAAATCTCAAAAGACATCCATATTTCAAAACGACAATTTCAAGAGGCATATTTTATGCACATTTTATATTCTGTCTCTTTTTTTGTTATAGAAAAAGGCATGGAAAAACGCTCAACGTCAGGAATTAATAAAGCCATGCAAATCCGGTCTAGAAACACGTTCACCTCACAGCCGTCAGAAGGATCATCAGCAAAAAAGTCTACATAGTATAAATGCTGAAGGGGTTTAAGAGAACTGTGTACCCTCTAGCTGCTGATGGGATGTAACCCGGCAACAGCCAGTACAGAGAACAAAATGGAGGTGTGTTTAAAGGTAAAACTTGAGCTACTATGTGATCAGGTAGGCCCACTGATGGGCCTATCCGCTGAGTAGACCTGAATCGAAAAGACACAGGCTGGCAATCCTTCACTGCAGCAACATGTACCATAGCCAAGAGCTGGAAGAAACCAAAATGTCCATCAACAGAAAAATGCACCAAGAAGAAGTGGTCCATGTACACAATGGAATATTAGCCATGGAAAAGCATGGAACAATGCTGTTGGCACCACCATAGAAGGATCTAGAGATAATCACCCTACCTGAAGTAAGAAAGAAAACGAAAGACAGATATCCTATTACATCACTTATAGGTGTTACCTAAAAATTGATACCCATGAAATAATTTCCAAGAGAAGGACACTCATAGATTCAGAAAACCAAATTATGTTTAACCAAATGGAAAGGTGTAAGGAATGTATGAATTAGGATATGGGGGTTAACAGACATGTAGTAATACATATGAAATATATAATCACAAAATACCTATGGAATGCTAAAAGAGGTGTACTCAACACTCTGTAATAACCTACACGGGAAAGGATCCAAAGATGAATAGATCAATACATTGATATAATGAACCAGATTCCATACACCTAGAAAAAACACAGTATTTTTATCCAATTTGCTGTGATAATAAATAAAAATTAAATGTAAAAAACAAACAAGAAGTAAGGAGATATAAGCTCTTGGGAGTTTGCCGTGGCACATTCTGCTCTAATTTGCAGCTTACAAACACGATTTCCAGGAAACCTCTGTTGCCCAAAAACCCAGAGTTGGAAATGTAGAAATGCTGCCGCCTTGTGGCCGTTTCCCACAAGAGCGGCTTTAAAACCACCGCTAACGGTCACTTAACATTCACAAGGACTCAGGACAGTAAAGGACAACTACCCTCAAAAATTCACAACTGGCAAAATTTTCAAGGAGATAGTAGGAAGAGGTAAATGTTACTCATTATTTTTCTAAAAACAAGGAAAATGGATAAAAGCTCAACAACATCAATTTTTAAACTCATTCAAATCTAGCCTACAAAAAGATTTCAACTCACACACGTCAACTACCATCAGCCAAAGGTCTACAAACAATAAATGCTGAAGGAGTTTTAGAGAACTGTGTACCCTCTAGCTGCTGGTGAGATGTAAAGTGGTAAGAGCCAATAGTGAGAACAGAAAGGAGCTGTGTTTAAAAGTAAAAATTGAGCCAGCATTCCATTCAGCAGGCCCACCGCTGAACCTCTCACCTGAAAATACCAGAGCCGAGAAGGCACAGTCTGCAACAGCTTCACTGCAGGATTTTTCACAATAGCCAAGACACGGAAGCAAACAAAATGTCCATCAATGGATGAATGGATAAAGAAGAAGTGGTCCATGTACATAATGGAATATTAGCCATGGAAAACAGTGAAACACTGCTCGTTGAGGCACCATTTATGAGCCTAGATATAATCTCAGAACATGACGTAAGTCAGAAAGAAAAAGACATATAGTATGATATCACTTATAGGAGTTATCTAACAACTGACAAAAATGATAGCATTTTCACAGAGAAAGAAACTCACAGACTTAGAAAACAAACTATTCTTATGTAAATGGAAAGGTGGGTGGTATGGAAAATTAAGATTAGGTTTACCATATGTGTACAAATACCTACTAAATACATTTATCAAAGAGACCGACCATATAGCAAGGGAGGTCAATGGAGCACTCTGCAATAATTTACATGGGAAGAGTATCTGTACATGAATATATTACATATATATGTGTGATTGTGTGTGTGTGTGTGTGTGTGTGTGTGTATGTAATGTACAAATGAACCAGATTGTATACACCTAGGACAAACAATATTCTAAATATTACCTCGATTTAAAAAGACTAAAAAATCGAACAAGAAATAATAGAATATTAACTTATGGGATTTTTTCCTAGCACATTCCATTCTAATTTACAACCTGGGAACACGACTTCCAGAAATGTTGTGCTGCCCTAGAAACCAGTTTTGGGAACGGAGAAATGCTGCCGCCTTGTGGCCGTTTACCCCAACAGCACCTTTAAAGCCAGTAGTAGTGGTCACTAAATATTCACACTCATTACAAGCCTGTAAATGTCACCTGTTCTCAAAAAAATCCTGGGGTCAAAAATCGACGAAAAATTCAAAACAGGGCAGCCTTCCCAGAAGACCACTTCAAGTGGTTTATTGTACTCACGGTTTTTTTCTGTTTTTGTTTAACAGAAAGAAAACAAAGCATGGAAAAATGCTGAACATTAAGAATTATTAAAGACATGCAAATCCAAATTACAAAAACCTATCAGCTCACACCAGTCATAATGGTCATCAGCAAAAATTCTGCAAACAATAAATGCTGAAGGGGTTGTGGAGAAATGCGCACCCTGGTTTCTAAGTGGGACATGGTAAGAACCAGTAATGAAAACACAAAGGAGGTGCCTTGATAAGGTAAATATTGAGCTACCATTCAATCAAGCATACCCACTGCTGGGCCTATCACCTGAGAGGATGAGAATCCAAAAGACACAGGGTGGCAATCCTGCACTCCAGCAATATTTACCACAGCCAACTCTTGGAAGCAACAAAAATGTCTGTCAACAGAGGAAGGCACAAAGAAGAACTGGTCCATGTACACAATGGAATATTTCTCCAGTAAAAAATATATATAATTTCAATTTAGAAACCAAACGTAAGTTAGGAGACATCAGCTTGTGGGGGTTTGTCCGGGCACATTCCTCTCTAATATATAACCGAGGAACACCACTGGTAGGAAGGACTCTTTCCATAATTCCCAGAATGGGGAAAGGAGAAATGCTGCCACCCAATGGCTGATACCTTCAACAGCAGCTTTAAAATCTGTGCTAATGGTCACTTCATATGCACAAGTACTGGAGGGCTGTAAATGAAACCAGCCCTGAAAATGTCTTCAGGGAGGTAATGGCCAAAATATTTCAAAATGTGACACGTACTTCAAGAAAACCATTTGAAGAGGTAAGCGCTACTCACAGCTTGAAAAAAAAGAGGACATGCCTGAAAGTTCAATTTCAAGGGATTATGAGATGCATGCAAATCCAACCTCAAAGAGGTGTCAGCTCACACCTGTCAGAATAAACATCAGCAGAAAAACTACAAACAATAAATGCTGAAAGGGTTGTGGACAAGGGCATACCCTCAAATTTAAGTGGAACATAACCTGGTAAGAGCCACTAATGAGAACAGAATGGAGACGCCTTTACAAGGTAAACATTTTGCTACCATATGATCCAACAGGCCCTCTCCTGGGCCTATAACCGAAGAAGACATAGTTGAAAGACACAGGCAGACAAATGTGCATTTCAGCAGTGTTACAATAACCAAGACATGGAAGCAACCAAAAAGTCCATCAACAGGTGAGTGGACAAAGAAAAACTGGTCCACGTACAGATGGAATATTAGCCAAGGAAAACAATGACACAATGCCATTTGCATCACCATAGATGAGTCTAGAAGTAATCACGCAACTTGTAGTAAGTCAGAAAGCGAAAGACACGTATCCTGTGATATCACTTATAGGTGTTACCTAAAAATTGATACCAGTGAAGATATTTCCACAGAGAAAGGCAATCACAGATTCATTCAACAAACTTATGGTTCACCAATGGAAAGGTGTGAGGATTGGATACATTAGGATGTCAGAGTTAACAGAGATATACAAACACAGGTGAAGTATATAATCACCAAAGACCTACGGAATACCAAGAGAAGACTACTCAACATTGTGTCATAACCTAAAATGGGAAAAGGATCCAAAGAAGAAAAGAGATAGGTATATGTGGAAAACAACCACATCTTGCACACCTAAAACAAGCAAAACATTGTAATCACACTTGCTGTGATAAACAATGAAAATTAAATTTAAAAAAAGGACAATATTTAGTGAGATATAAACATAAGGGGCTTTTTCCTGGCCCATTCCATTCTAATTTGCAACCTAGAACAGGACTTCCATTGAGGCTCTGTTTCCCTAGTAACCAGATTTGGTTAATGAGAACTGCTGCCGCCTTGTGGCCGTTTCACACAACAGCAGCTCTAACTGCAGCTGTAATGGTTACTTGATAGTCAAAATAATTGCAGGCCTGTAAATGACACCTGTCCTCAAAACAATCCTTCGGTCGTAAATCGAGCAAAAATCTCAAAAGACATCCATATTTCAAAACGACAATTTCAAGAGGCATATTTTATGCACATTTTATATTCTGTCTCTTTTTTTGTTATAGAAAAAGGCATGGAAAAACGCTCAACGTCAGGAATTAATAAAGCCATGCAAATCCGGTCTAGAAACACGTTCACCTCACAGCCGTCAGAAGGATCATCAGCAAAAAAGTCTACATAGTATAAATGCTGAAGGGGTTTTAGAGAACTGTGTACCCTCTAGCTGCTGATGGGATGTAACCTGGTAACAGCCAGTACAGAGAACAAAATGGAGGTGTGTTTAAAGGTAAAACTTGAGCTACTATGTGACCAGGTAGGCCCACTGATGGGCCTATCCGCTGAGTAGACCTGAATCAAAAAGACACAGGCTGGCAATCCTTCACTGCAGCAACATGTACCATAGCCAAGAGCTGGAAGAAACCAAAATGTCCATCAACAGAAAAATGCACCAAGAAGAAGTGGTCCATGTACACAATGGAATATTAGCCATGGAAAAGCATGGAACAATGCTGTTGGCACCACCATAGAAGGATCTAGAGATAATCACCCTACCTGAAGTAAGAAAGAAAACGAAAGACAGATATCCTATTACATCACTTATAGGTGTTACCTAAAAATTGATACCCATGAAATAATTTCCAAGAGAAGGACACTCATAGATTCAGAAAACCAAATTATGTTTAACCAAATGGAAAGGTGTAAGGAATGTATGAATTAGGATATGGGGGTTAACAGACATGTAGTAATACATATGAAATATATAATCACAAAATACCTATGGAATGCTAAAAGAGGTGTACTCAACACTCTGTAATAACCTACACGGGAAAGGATCCAAAGATGAATAGATCAATACATTGATATAATGAACCAGATTCCATACACCTAGAAAAAACACAGTATTTTTATCCAATTTGCTGTGATAATAAATAAAAATTAAATGTAAAAAACAAACAAGAAGTAAGGAGATATAAGCTCTTGGGAGTTTGCCGTGGCACATTCTGCTCTAATTTGCAGCTTACAAACACGATTTCCAGGAAACCTCTGTTGCCCAAAAACCCAGAGTTGGAAATGTAGAAATGCTGCCGCCTTGTGGCCGTTTCCCACAAGAGCAGCTTTAAAACCACCGCTAACGGTCACTTAACATTCACAAGGACTCAGGACAGTAAAGGACAACTACCCTCAAAAATTCACAACTGGCAAAATTTTCAAGGAGATAGTAGGAAGAGGTAAATGTTACTCATTATTTTTCTAAAAACAAGGAAAATGGATAAAAGCTCAACAACATCAATTTTTCAACTCATTCAAATCTAGCCTACAAAAAGATTTCAACTCACACACGTCAACTACCATCAGCCAAAGGTCTACAAACAATAAATGCTGAAGGAGTTTTAGAGAACTGTGTACCCTCTAGCTGCTGGTGAGATGTAAAGTGGTAAGAGCCAATAGTGAGAACAGAAAGGAGCTGTGTTTAAAAGTAAAAATTGAGCCAGCATTCCATTCAGCAGGCCCACCGCTGAACCTCTCACCTGAAAATACCAGAGCCGAGAAGGCACAGTCTGCAACAGCTTCACTGCAGGATTTTTCACAATAGCCAAGACACGGAAGCAAACAAAATGTCCATCAATGGATGAATGGATAAAGAAGAAGTGGTCCATGTACATAATGGAATATTAGCCATGGAAAACAGTGAAACACTGCTCGTTGAGGCACCATTTATGAGCCTAGATATAATCTCAGAACATGACGTAAGTCAGAAAGAAAAAGACATATAGTATGATATCACTTATAGGAGTTATCTAACAACTGACAAAAATGATAGCATTTTCACAGAGAAAGAAACTCACAGACTTAGAAAACAAACTATTCTTATGTAAATGGAAAGGTGGGTGGTATGGAAAATTAAGATTAGGTTTACCATATGTGTACAAATACCTACTAAATACATTTATCAAAGAGACCGACCATATAGCAAGGGAGGTCAATGGAGCACTCTGCAATAATTTACATGGGAAGAGTATCTGTACATGAATATATTACATATATATGTGTGATTGTGTGTGTGTGTGTGTGTGTGTGTGTGTATGTAATGTACAAATGAACCAGATTGTATACACCTAGGACAAACAATATTCTAAATATTACCTCGATTTAAAAAGACTAAAAAATCGAACAAGAAATAATGGAATATTAACTTATGGGATTTTTTCCTAGCACATTCCATTCTAATTTACAACCTGGGAACACGACTTCCAGAAATGTTGTGCTGCCCTAGAAACCAGTTTTGGGAACGGAGAAATGCTGCCGCCTTGTGGCCGTTTCCCCCAACAGCACCTTTAAAGCCAGTAGTAGTGGTCACTAAATATTCACACTCATTACAAGCCTGTAAATGTCACCTGTTCTCAAAAAAATCCTGGGGTCAAAAATCGACGAAAAATTCAAAACAGGGCAGCCTTCCCAGAAGACCACTTCAAGTGGTTTATTGTACTCACAGTTTTTTTCTGTTTTTGTTTAACAGAAAGAAAACAAAGCATGGAAAAATGCTGAACATTAAGAATTATTAAAGACATGCAAATCCAAATTACAAAAACCTATCAGCTCACACCAGTCATAATGGCCATCAGCAAAAATTCTGCAAACAATAAATGCTGAAGGGGTTGTGGAGAAATGCGCACCCTGGTTTCTAAGTGGGACATGGTAAGAACCAGTAATGAAAACACAAAGGAGGTGCCTTGATAAGGTAAATATTGAGCTACCATTCAATCAAGCATACCCACTGCTGGGCCTATCACCTGAGAGGATGAGAATCCAAAAGACACAGGGTGGCAATCCTGCACTCCAGCAATATTTACCACAGCCAACTCTTGGAAGCAACAAAAATGTCTGTCAACAGAGGAAGGCACAAAGAAGAACTGGTCCATGTACACAATGGAATATTTCTCCAGTAAAAAATATATATAATTTCAATTTAGAAACCAAACGTAAGTTAGGAGACATCAGCTTGTGGGGGTTTGTCCGGGCACATTCCTCTCTAATATATAACCGAGGAACACCACTGGTAGGAAGGACTCTTTCCGTAATTCCCAGAATGGGGAAAGGAGAAATGCTGCCGCCCAATGGCTGATACCTTCAACAGCAGCTTTAAAATCTGTGCTAATGGTCACTTCATATGCACAAGTACTGGAGGGCTGTAAATGAAACCAGCCCTGAAAATGTCTTCAGGGAGGTAATGGCCAAAATATTTCAAAATGTGACACGTACTTCAAGAAAACCATTTGAAGAGGTAAGCGCTACTCACAGCTTGAAAAAAAAGAGGACATGCCTGAAAGTTCAATTTCAAGGGATTATGAGATGCATGCAAATCCAACCTCAAAGAGGTGTCAGCTCACACCTGTCAGAATAAACATCAGCAGAAAAACTACAAACAATAAATGCTGAAAGGGTTGTGGACAAGGGCATACCCTCAAATTTAAGTGGAACATAACCTGGTAAGAGCCACTAATGAGAACAGAATGGAGACGCCTTTACAAGGTAAACATTTTGCTACCATATGATCCAACAGGCCCTCTCCTGGGCCTATAACCGAAGAAGACATAGTTGAAAGACACAGGCAGGCAAATGTGCATTTCAGCAGTGTTACAATAACCAAGACATGGAAGCAACCAAAAAGTCCATCAACAGGTGAGTGGACAAAGAAAAACTGGTCCACGTACAGATGGAATATTAGCCAAGGAAAACAATGACACAATGCCATTTGCATCACCATAGATGAGTCTAGAAGTAATCACGCAACTTGTAGTAAGTCAGAAAGCGAAAGACACGTATCCTGTGATATCACTTATAGGTGTTACCTAAAAATTGATACCAGTGAAGATATTTCCACAGAGAAAGGCAATCACAGATTCATTCAACAAACTTATGGTTCACCAATGGAAAGGTGTGAGGATTGGATACATTAGGATGTCAGAGTTAACAGAGATATACAAACACAGGTGAAGTATATAATCACCAAAGACCTACGGAATACCAAGAGAAGACTACTCAACATTGTGTCATAACCTAAAATGGGAAAAGGATCCAAAGAAGAAAAGAGATAGGTATATGTGGAAAACAACCACATCTTGCACACCTAAAACAAGCAAAACATTGTAATCACACTTGCTGTGATAAACAATGAAAATTAAATTTAAAAAAAGGACAATATTTAGTGAGATATAAACATAAGGGGCTTTTTCCTGGCCCATTCCATTCTAATTTGCAACCTAGAACAGGACTTCCATTGAGGCTCTGTTTCCCTAGTAACCAGATTTGGTTAATGAGAACTGCTGCCGCCTTGTGGCCGTTTCACACAACAGCAGCTCTAACTGCAGCTGTAATGGTTACTTGATAGTCAAAATAATTGCAGGCCTGTAAATGACACCTGTCCTCAAAACAATCCTTCGGTCGTAAATCGAGCAAAAATCTCAAAAGACATCCATATTTCAAAACGACAATTTCAAGAGGCATATTTTATGCACATTTTATATTCTGTCTCTTTTTTTGTTATAGAAAAAGGCATGGAAAAACGCTCAACGTCAGGAATTAATAAAGCCATGCAAATCCGGTCTAGAAACACGTTCACCTCACAGCCGTCAGAAGGATCATCAGCAAAAAAGTCTACATAGTATAAATGCTGAAGGGGTTTTAGAGAACTGTGTACCCTCTAGCTACTGATGGGATGTAACCTGGTAACAGCCAGTACAGAGAACAAAATGGAGGTGTGTTTAAAGGTAAAACTTGAGCTACTATGTGATCAGGTAGGCCCACTGATGGGCCTATCCGCTGAGTAGACCTGAATCGAAAAGACACAGGCTGGCAATCCTTCACTGCAGCAACATGTACCATAGCCAAGAGCTGGAAGAAACCAAAATGTCCATCAACAGAAAAATGCACCAAGAAGAAGTGGTCCATGTACACAATGGAATATTAGCCATGGAAAAGCATGGAACAATGCTGTTGGCACCACCATAGAAGGATCTAGAGATAATCACCCTACCTGAAGTAAGAAAGAAAACGAAAGACAGATATCCTATTACATCACTTATAGGTGTTACCTAAAAATTGATACCCATGAAATAATTTCCAAGAGAAGGACACTCATAGATTCAGAAAACCAAATTATGTTTAACCAAATGGAAAGGTGTAAGGAATGTATGAATTAGGATATGGGGGTTAACAGACATGTAGTAATACATATGAAATATATAATCACAAAATACCTATGGAATGCTAAAAGAGGTGTACTCAACACTCTGTAATAACCTACACGGGAAAGGATCCAAAGATGAATAGATCAATACATTGATATAATGAACCAGATTCCATACACCTAGAAAAAACACAGTATTTTTATCCAATTTGCTGTGATAATAAATAAAAATTAAATGTAAAAAACAAACAAGAAGTAAGGAGATATAAGCTCTTGGGAGTTTGCCGTGGCACATTCTGCTCTAATTTGCAGCTTACAAACACGATTTCCAGGAAACCTCTGTTGCCCAAAAACCCAGAGTTGGAAATGTAGAAATGCTGCCGCCTTGTGGCCGTTTCCCACAAGAGCGGCTTTAAAACCACCGCTAACGGTCACTTAACATTCTCAAGGACTCAGGACAGTAAAGGACAACTACCCTCAAAAATTCACAACTGGCAAAATTTTCAAGGAGATAGTAGGAAGAGGTAAATTTTACTCATTATTTTTCTAAAAACAAGGAAAATGGATAAAAGCTCAACAACATCAATTTTTAAACTCATTCAAATCTAGCCTACAAAAAGATTTCAACTCACACACGTCAACTACCATCAGCCAAAGGTCTACAAACAATAAATGCTGAAGGAGTTTTAGAGAACTGTGTACCCTCTAGCTGCTGGTGAGATGTAAAGTGGTAAGAGCCAATAGTGAGAACAGAAAGGAGCTGTGTTTAAAAGTAAAAATTGAGCCAGCATTCCATTCAGCAGGCCCACCGCTGAACCTCTCACCTGAAAATACCAGAGCCGAGAAGGCACAGTCTGCAACAGCTTCACTGCAGGATTTTTCACAATAGCCAAGACACGGAAGCAAACAAAATGTCCATCAATGGATGAATGGATAAAGAAGAAGTGGTCCATGTACATAATGGAATATTAGCCATGGAAAACAGTGAAACACTGCTCGTTGAGGCACCATTTATGAGCCTAGATATAATCTCAGAACATGACGTAAGTCAGAAAGAAAAAGACATATAGTATGATATCACTTATAGGAGTTATCTAACAACTGACAAAAATGATAGCATTTTCACAGAGAAAGAAACTCACAGACTTAGAAAACAAACTATTCTTAGGTAAATGGAAAGGTGGGTGGTATGGAAAATTAAGATTAGGTTTACCATATGTGTACAAATACCTACTAAATACATTTATCAAAGAGACCGACCATATAGCAAGGGAGGTCAATGGAGCACTCTGCAATAATTTACATGGGAAGAGTATCTGTACATGAATATATTACATATATATGTGTGATTGTGTGTGTGTGTGTGTGTGTATGTAATGTACAAATGAACCAGATTGTATACACCTAGGACAAACAATATTCTAAATATTACCTCGATTTAAAAAGACTAAAAAATCGAACAAGAAATAATGGAATATTAACTTATGGGATTTTTTCCTAGCACATTCCATTCTAATTTACAACCTGGGAACACGACTTCCAGAAATGTTGTGCTGCCCTAGAAACCAGTTTTGGGAACGGAGAAATGCTGCCGCCTTGTGGCCGTTTCCCCCAACAGCACCTTTAAAGCCAGTAGTAGTGGTCACTAAATATTCACACTCATTACAAGCCTGTAAATGTCACCTGTTCTCAAAAAAATCCTGGGGTCAAAAATCGACGAAAAATTCAAAACAGGGCAGCCTTCCCAGAAGACCACTTCAAGTGGTTTATTGTACTCACAGTTTTTTTCTGTTTTTGTTTAACAGAAAGAAAACAAAGCATGGAAAAATGCTGAACATTAAGAATTATTAAAGACATGCAAATCCAAATTACAAAAACCTATCAGCTCACACCAGTCATAATGGCCATCAGCAAAAATTCTGCAAACAATAAATGCTGAAGGGGTTGTGGAGAAATGCGCACCCTGGTTTCTAAGTGGGACATGGTAAGAACCAGTAATGAAAACACAAAGGAGGTGCCTTGATAAGGTAAATATTGAGCTACCATTCAATCAAGCATACCCACTGCTGGGCCTATCACCTGAGAGGATGAGAATCCAAAAGACACAGGGTGGCAATCCTGCACTCCAGCAATATTTACCACAGCCAACTCTTGGAAGCAACAAAAATGTCTGTCAACAGAGGAAGGCACAAAGAAGAACTGGTCCATGTACACAATGGAATATTTCTCCAGTAAAAAATATATATAATTTCAATTTAGAAACCAAACGTAAGTTAGGAGACATCAGCTTGTGGGGGTTTGTCCGGGCACATTCCTCTCTAATATATAACCGAGGAACACCACTGGTAGGAAGGACTCTTTCCGTAATTCCCAGAATGGGGAAAGGAGAAATGCTGCCGCCCAATGGCTGATACCTTCAACAGCAGCTTTAAAATCTGTGCTAATGGTCACTTCATATGCACAAGTACTGGAGGGCTGTAAATGAAACCAGCCCTGAAAATGTCTTCAGGGAGGTAATGGCCAAAATATTTCAAAATGTGACACGTACTTCAAGAAAACCATTTGAAGAGGTAAGCGCTACTCACAGCTTGAAAAAAAAGAGGACATGCCTGAAAGTTCAATTTCAAGGGATTATGAGATGCATGCAAATCCAACCTCAAAGAGGTGTCAGCTCACACCTGTCAGAATAAACATCAGCAGAAAAACTACAAACAATAAATGCTGAAAGGGTTGTGGACAAGGGCATACCCTCAAATTTAAGTGGAACATAACCTGGTAAGAGCCACTAATGAGAACAGAATGGAGACGCCTTTACAAGGTAAACATTTTGCTACCATATGATCCAACAGGCCCTCTCCTGGGCCTATAACCGAAGAAGACATAGTTGAAAGACACAGGCAGGCAAATGTGCATTTCAGCAGTGTTACAATAACCAAGACATGGAAGCAACCAAAAAGTCCATCAACAGGTGAGTGGACAAAGAAAAACTGGTCCACGTACAGATGGAATATTAGCCAAGGAAAACAATGACACAATGCCATTTGCATCACCATAGATGAGTCTAGAAGTAATCACGCAACTTGTAGTAAGTCAGAAAGCGAAAGACACGTATCCTGTGATATCACTTATAGGTGTTACCTAAAAATTGATACCAGTGAAGATATTTCCACAGAGAAAGGCAATCACAGATTCATTCAACAAACTTATGGTTCACCAATGGAAAGGTGTGAGGATTGGATACATTAGGATGTCAGAGTTAACAGAGATATACAAACACAGGTGAAGTATATAATCACCAAAGACCTACGGAATACCAAGAGAAGACTACTCAACATTGTGTCATAACCTAAAATGGGAAAAGGATCCAAAGAAGAAAAGAGATAGGTATATGTGGAAAACAACCACATCTTGCACACCTAAAACAAGCAAAACATTGTAATCACACTTGCTGTGATAAACAATGAAAATTAAATTTAAAAAAAGGACAATATTTAGTGAGATATAAACATAAGGGGCTTTTTCCTGGCCCATTCCATTCTAATTTGCAACCTAGAACAGGACTTCCATTGAGGCTCTGTTTCCCTAGTAACCAGATTTGGTTAATGAGAACTGCTGCCGCCTTGTGGCCGTTTCACACAACAGCAGCTCTAACTGCAGCTGTAATGGTTACTTGATAGTCAAAATAATTGCAGGCCTGTAAATGACACCTGTCCTCAAAACAATCCTTCGGTCGTAAATCGAGCAAAAATCTCAAAAGACATCCATATTTCAAAACGACAATTTCAAGAGGCATATTTTATGCACATTTTATATTCTGTCTCTTTTTTTGTTATAGAAAAAGGCATGGAAAAACGCTCAACGTCAGGAATTAATAAAGCCATGCAAATCCGGTCTAGAAACACGTTCACCTCACAGCCGTCAGAAGGATCATCAGCAAAAAAGTCTACATAGTATAAATGCTGAAGGGGTTTTAGAGAACTGTGTACCCTCTAGCTACTGATGGGATGTAACCTGGTAACAGCCAGTACAGAGAACAAAATGGAGGTGTGTTTAAAGGTAAAACTTGAGCTACTATGTGATCAGGTAGGCCCACTGATGGGCCTATCCGCTGAGTAGACCTGAATCGAAAAGACACAGGCTGGCAATCCTTCACTGCAGCAACATGTACCATAGCCAAGAGCTGGAAGAAACCAAAATGTCCATCAACAGAAAAATGCACCAAGAAGAAGTGGTCCATGTACACAATGGAATATTAGCCATGGAAAAGCATGGAACAATGCTGTTGGCACCACCATAGAAGGATCTAGAGATAATCACCCTACCTGAAGTAAGAAAGAAAACGAAAGACAGATATCCTATTACATCACTTATAGGTGTTACCTAAAAATTGATACCCATGAAATAATTTCCAAGAGAAGGACACTCATAGATTCAGAAAACCAAATTATGTTTAACCAAATGGAAAGGTGTAAGGAATGTATGAATTAGGATATGGGGGTTAACAGACATGTAGTAATACATATGAAATATATAATCACAAAATACCTATGGAATGCTAAAAGAGGTGTACTCAACACTCTGTAATAACCTACACGGGAAAGGATCCAAAGATGAATAGATCAATACATTGATATAATGAACCAGATTCCATACACCTAGAAAAAACACAGTATTTTTATCCAATTTGCTGTGATAATAAATAAAAATTAAATGTAAAAAACAAACAAGAAGTAAGGAGATATAAGCTCTTGGGAGTTTGCCGTGGCACATTCTGCTCTAATTTGCAGCTTACAAACACGATTTCCAGGAAACCTCTGTTGCCCAAAAACCCAGAGTTGGAAATGTAGAAATGCTGCCGCCTTGTGGCCGTTTCCCACAAGAGCGGCTTTAAAACCACCGCTAACGGTCACTTAACATTCTCAAGGACTCAGGACAGTAAAGGACAACTACCCTCAAAAATTCACAACTGGCAAAATTTTCAAGGAGATAGTAGGAAGAGGTAAATTTTACTCATTATTTTTCTAAAAACAAGGAAAATGGATAAAAGCTCAACAACATCAATTTTTAAACTCATTCAAATCTAGCCTACAAAAAGATTTCAACTCACACACGTCAACTACCATCAGCCAAAGGTCTACAAACAATAAATGCTGAAGGAGTTTTAGAGAACTGTGTACCCTCTAGCTGCTGGTGAGATGTAAAGTGGTAAGAGCCAATAGTGAGAACAGAAAGGAGCTGTGTTTAAAAGTAAAAATTGAGCCAGCATTCCATTCAGCAGGCCCACCGCTGAACCTCTCACCTGAAAATACCAGAGCCGAGAAGGCACAGTCTGCAACAGCTTCACTGCAGGATTTTTCACAATAGCCAAGACACGGAAGCAAACAAAATGTCCATCAATGGATGAATGGATAAAGAAGAAGTGGTCCATGTACATAATGGAATATTAGCCATGGAAAACAGTGAAACACTGCTCGTTGAGGCACCATTTATGAGCCTAGATATAATCTCAGAACATGACGTAAGTCAGAAAGAAAAAGACATATAGTATGATATCACTTATAGGAGTTATCTAACAACTGACAAAAATGATAGCATTTTCACAGAGAAAGAAACTCACAGACTTAGAAAACAAACTATTCTTAGGTAAATGGAAAGGTGGGTGGTATGGAAAATTAAGATTAGGTTTACCATATGTGTACAAATACCTACTAAATACATTTATCAAAGAGACCGACCATATAGCAAGGGAGGTCAATGGAGCACTCTGCAATAATTTACATGGGAAGAGTATCTGTACATGAATATATTACATATATATGTGTGATTGTGTGTGTGTGTGTGTGTGTATGTAATGTACAAATGAACCAGATTGTATACACCTAGGACAAACAATATTCTAAATATTACCTCGATTTAAAAAGACTAAAAAATCGAACAAGAAATAATGGAATATTAACTTATGGGATTTTTTCCTAGCACATTCCATTCTAATTTACAACCTGGGAACACGACTTCCAGAAATGTTGTGCTGCCCTAGAAACCAGTTTTGGGAACGGAGAAATGCTGCCGCCTTGTGGCCGTTTCCCCCAACAGCACCTTTAAAGCCAGTAGTAGTGGTCACTAAATATTCACACTCATTACAAGCCTGTAAATGTCACCTGTTCTCAAAAAAATCCTGGGGTCAAAAATCGACGAAAAATTCAAAACAGGGCAGCCTTCCCAGAAGACCACTTCAAGTGGTTTATTGTACTCACAGTTTTTTTCTGTTTTTGTTTAACAGAAAGAAAACAAAGCATGGAAAAATGCTGAACATTAAGAATTATTAAAGACATGCAAATCCAAATTACAAAAACCTATCAGCTCACACCAGTCATAATGGCCATCAGCAAAAATTCTGCAAACAATAAATGCTGAAGGGGTTGTGGAGAAATGCGCACCCTGGTTTCTAAGTGGGACATGGTAAGAACCAGTAATGAAAACACAAAGGAGGTGCCTTGATAAGGTAAATATTGAGCTACCATTCAATCAAGCATACCCACTGCTGGGCCTATCACCTGAGAGGATGAGAATCCAAAAGACACAGGGTGGCAATCCTGCACTCCAGCAATATTTACCACAGCCAACTCTTGGAAGCAACAAAAATGTCTGTCAACAGAGGAAGGCACAAAGAAGAACTGGTCCATGTACACAATGGAATATTTCTCCAGTAAAAAATATATATAATTTCAATTTAGAAACCAAACGTAAGTTAGGAGACATCAGCTTGTGGGGGTTTGTCCGGGCACATTCCTCTCTAATATATAACCGAGGAACACCACTGGTAGGAAGGACTCTTTCCGTAATTCCCAGAATGGGGAAAGGAGAAATGCTGCCGCCCAATGGCTGATACCTTCAACAGCAGCTTTAAAATCTGTGCTAATGGTCACTTCATATGCACAAGTACTGGAGGGCTGTAAATGAAACCAGCCCTGAAAATGTCTTCAGGGAGGTAATGGCCAAAATATTTCAAAATGTGACACGTACTTCAAGAAAACCATTTGAAGAGGTAAGCGCTACTCACAGCTTGAAAAAAAAGAGGACATGCCTGAAAGTTCAATTTCAAGGGATTATGAGATGCATGCAAATCCAACCTCAAAGAGGTGTCAGCTCACACCTGTCAGAATAAACATCAGCAGAAAAACTACAAACAATAAATGCTGAAAGGGTTGTGGACAAGGGCATACCCTCAAATTTAAGTGGAACATAACCTGGTAAGAGCCACTAATGAGAACAGAATGGAGACGCCTTTACAAGGTAAACATTTTGCTACCATATGATCCAACAGGCCCTCTCCTGGGCCTATAACCGAAGAAGACATAGTTGAAAGACACAGGCAGGCAAATGTGCATTTCAGCAGTGTTACAATAACCAAGACATGGAAGCAACCAAAAAGTCCATCAACAGGTGAGTGGACAAAGAAAAACTGGTCCACGTACAGATGGAATATTAGCCAAGGAAAACAATGACACAATGCCATTTGCATCACCATAGATGAGTCTAGAAGTAATCACGCAACTTGTAGTAAGTCAGAAAGCGAAAGACACGTATCCTGTGATATCACTTATAGGTGTTACCTAAAAATTGATACCAGTGAAGATATTTCCACAGAGAAAGGCAATCACAGATTCATTCAACAAACTTATGGTTCACCAATGGAAAGGTGTGAGGATTGGATACATTAGGATGTCAGAGTTAACAGAGATATACAAACACAGGTGAAGTATATAATCACCAAAGACCTACGGAATACCAAGAGAAGACTACTCAACATTGTGTCATAACCTAAAATGGGAAAAGGATCCAAAGAAGAAAAGAGATAGGTATATGTGGAAAACAACCACATCTTGCACACCTAAAACAAGCAAAACATTGTAATCACACTTGCTGTGATAAACAATGAAAATTAAATTTAAAAAAAGGACAATATTTAGTGAGATATAAACATAAGGGGCTTTTTCCTGGCCCATTCCATTCTAATTTGCAACCTAGAACAGGACTTCCATTGAGGCTCTGTTTCCCTAGTAACCAGATTTGGTTAATGAGAACTGCTGCCGCCTTGTGGCCGTTTCACACAACAGCAGCTCTAACTGCAGCTGTAATGGTTACTTGATAGTCAAAATAATTGCAGGCCTGTAAATGACACCTGTCCTCAAAACAATCCTTCGGTCGTAAATCGAGCAAAAATCTCAAAAGACATCCATATTTCAAAACGACAATTTCAAGAGGCATATTTTATGCACATTTTATATTCTGTCTCTTTTTTTGTTATAGAAAAAGGCATGGAAAAACGCTCAACGTCAGGAATTAATAAAGCCATGCAAATCCGGTCTAGAAACACGTTCACCTCACAGCCGTCAGAAGGATCATCAGCAAAAAAGTCTACATAGTATAAATGCTGAAGGGGTTTTAGAGAACTGTGTACCCTCTAGCTACTGATGGGATGTAACCTGGTAACAGCCAGTACAGAGAACAAAATGGAGGTGTGTTTAAAGGTAAAACTTGAGCTACTATGTGATCAGGTAGGCCCACTGATGGGCCTATCCGCTGAGTAGACCTGAATCGAAAAGACACAGGCTGGCAATCCTTCACTGCAGCAACATGTACCATAGCCAAGAGCTGGAAGAAACCAAAATGTCCATCAACAGAAAAATGCACCAAGAAGAAGTGGTCCATGTACACAATGGAATATTAGCCATGGAAAAGCATGGAACAATGCTGTTGGCACCACCATAGAAGGATCTAGAGATAATCACCCTACCTGAAGTAAGAAAGAAAACGAAAGACAGATATCCTATTACATCACTTATAGGTGTTACCTAAAAATTGATACCCATGAAATAATTTCCAAGAGAAGGACACTCATAGATTCAGAAAACCAAATTATGTTTAACCAAATGGAAAGGTGTAAGGAATGTATGAATTAGGATATGGGGGTTAACAGACATGTAGTAATACATATGAAATATATAATCACAAAATACCTATGGAATGCTAAAAGAGGTGTACTCAACACTCTGTAATAACCTACACGGGAAAGGATCCAAAGATGAATAGATCAATACATTGATATAATGAACCAGATTCCATACACCTAGAAAAAACACAGTATTTTTATCCAATTTGCTGTGATAATAAATAAAAATTAAATGTAAAAAACAAACAAGAAGTAAGGAGATATAAGCTCTTGGGAGTTTGCCGTGGCACATTCTGCTCTAATTTGCAGCTTACAAACACGATTTCCAGGAAACCTCTGTTGCCCAAAAACCCAGAGTTGGAAATGTAGAAATGCTGCCGCCTTGTGGCCGTTTCCCACAAGAGCGGCTTTAAAACCACCGCTAACGGTCACTTAACATTCTCAAGGACTCAGGACAGTAAAGGACAACTACCCTCAAAAATTCACAACTGGCAAAATTTTCAAGGAGATAGTAGGAAGAGGTAAATTTTACTCATTATTTTTCTAAAAACAAGGAAAATGGATAAAAGCTCAACAACATCAATTTTTAAACTCATTCAAATCTAGCCTACAAAAAGATTTCAACTCACACACGTCAACTACCATCAGCCAAAGGTCTACAAACAATAAATGCTGAAGGAGTTTTAGAGAACTGTGTACCCTCTAGCTGCTGGTGAGATGTAAAGTGGTAAGAGCCAATAGTGAGAACAGAAAGGAGCTGTGTTTAAAAGTAAAAATTGAGCCAGCATTCCATTCAGCAGGCCCACCGCTGAACCTCTCACCTGAAAATACCAGAGCCGAGAAGGCACAGTCTGCAACAGCTTCACTGCAGGATTTTTCACAATAGCCAAGACACGGAAGCAAACAAAATGTCCATCAATGGATGAATGGATAAAGAAGAAGTGGTCCATGTACATAATGGAATATTAGCCATGGAAAACAGTGAAACACTGCTCGTTGAGGCACCATTTATGAGCCTAGATATAATCTCAGAACATGACGTAAGTCAGAAAGAAAAAGACATATAGTATGATATCACTTATAGGAGTTATCTAACAACTGACAAAAATGATAGCATTTTCACAGAGAAAGAAACTCACAGACTTAGAAAACAAACTATTCTTAGGTAAATGGAAAGGTGGGTGGTATGGAAAATTAAGATTAGGTTTACCATATGTGTACAAATACCTACTAAATACATTTATCAAAGAGACCGACCATATAGCAAGGGAGGTCAATGGAGCACTCTGCAATAATTTACATGGGAAGAGTATCTGTACATGAATATATTACATATATATGTGTGATTGTGTGTGTGTGTGTGTGTGTATGTAATGTACAAATGAACCAGATTGTATACACCTAGGACAAACAATATTCTAAATATTACCTCGATTTAAAAAGACTAAAAAATCGAACAAGAAATAATGGAATATTAACTTATGGGATTTTTTCCTAGCACATTCCATTCTAATTTACAACCTGGGAACACGACTTCCAGAAATGTTGTGCTGCCCTAGAAACCAGTTTTGGGAACGGAGAAATGCTGCCGCCTTGTGGCCGTTTCCCCCAACAGCACCTTTAAAGCCAGTAGTAGTGGTCACTAAATATTCACACTCATTACAAGCCTGTAAATGTCACCTGTTCTCAAAAAAATCCTGGGGTCAAAAATCGACGAAAAATTCAAAACAGGGCAGCCTTCCCAGAAGACCACTTCAAGTGGTTTATTGTACTCACAGTTTTTTTCTGTTTTTGTTTAACAGAAAGAAAACAAAGCATGGAAAAATGCTGAACATTAAGAATTATTAAAGACATGCAAATCCAAATTACAAAAACCTATCAGCTCACACCAGTCATAATGGCCATCAGCAAAAATTCTGCAAACAATAAATGCTGAAGGGGTTGTGGAGAAATGCGCACCCTGGTTTCTAAGTGGGACATGGTAAGAACCAGTAATGAAAACACAAAGGAGGTGCCTTGATAAGGTAAATATTGAGCTACCATTCAATCAAGCATACCCACTGCTGGGCCTATCACCTGAGAGGATGAGAATCCAAAAGACACAGGGTGGCAATCCTGCACTCCAGCAATATTTACCACAGCCAACTCTTGGAAGCAACAAAAATGTCTGTCAACAGAGGAAGGCACAAAGAAGAACTGGTCCATGTACACAATGGAATATTTCTCCAGTAAAAAATATATATAATTTCAATTTAGAAACCAAACGTAAGTTAGGAGACATCAGCTTGTGGGGGTTTGTCCGGGCACATTCCTCTCTAATATATAACCGAGGAACACCACTGGTAGGAAGGACTCTTTCCGTAATTCCCAGAATGGGGAAAGGAGAAATGCTGCCGCCCAATGGCTGATACCTTCAACAGCAGCTTTAAAATCTGTGCTAATGGTCACTTCATATGCACAAGTACTGGAGGGCTGTAAATGAAACCAGCCCTGAAAATGTCTTCAGGGAGGTAATGGCCAAAATATTTCAAAATGTGACACGTACTTCAAGAAAACCATTTGAAGAGGTAAGCGCTACTCACAGCTTGAAAAAAAAGAGGACATGCCTGAAAGTTCAATTTCAAGGGATTATGAGATGCATGCAAATCCAACCTCAAAGAGGTGTCAGCTCACACCTGTCAGAATAAACATCAGCAGAAAAACTACAAACAATAAATGCTGAAAGGGTTGTGGACAAGGGCATACCCTCAAATTTAAGTGGAACATAACCTGGTAAGAGCCACTAATGAGAACAGAATGGAGACGCCTTTACAAGGTAAACATTTTGCTACCATATGATCCAACAGGCCCTCTCCTGGGCCTATAACCGAAGAAGACATAGTTGAAAGACACAGGCAGGCAAATGTGCATTTCAGCAGTGTTACAATAACCAAGACATGGAAGCAACCAAAAAGTCCATCAACAGGTGAGTGGACAAAGAAAAACTGGTCCACGTACAGATGGAATATTAGCCAAGGAAAACAATGACACAATGCCATTTGCATCACCATAGATGAGTCTAGAAGTAATCACGCAACTTGTAGTAAGTCAGAAAGCGAAAGACACGTATCCTGTGATATCACTTATAGGTGTTACCTAAAAATTGATACCAGTGAAGATATTTCCACAGAGAAAGGCAATCACAGATTCATTCAACAAACTTATGGTTCACCAATGGAAAGGTGTGAGGATTGGATACATTAGGATGTCAGAGTTAACAGAGATATACAAACACAGGTGAAGTATATAATCACCAAAGACCTACGGAATACCAAGAGAAGACTACTCAACATTGTGTCATAACCTAAAATGGGAAAAGGATCCAAAGAAGAAAAGAGATAGGTATATGTGGAAAACAACCACATCTTGCACACCTAAAACAAGCAAAACATTGTAATCACACTTGCTGTGATAAACAATGAAAATTAAATTTAAAAAAAGGACAATATTTAGTGAGATATAAACATAAGGGGCTTTTTCCTGGCCCATTCCATTCTAATTTGCAACCTAGAACAGGACTTCCATTGAGGCTCTGTTTCCCTAGTAACCAGATTTGGTTAATGAGAACTGCTGCCGCCTTGTGGCCGTTTCACACAACAGCAGCTCTAACTGCAGCTGTAATGGTTACTTGATAGTCAAAATAATTGCAGGCCTGTAAATGACACCTGTCCTCAAAACAATCCTTCGGTCGTAAATCGAGCAAAAATCTCAAAAGACATCCATATTTCAAAACGACAATTTCAAGAGGCATATTTTATGCACATTTTATATTCTGTCTCTTTTTTTGTTATAGAAAAAGGCATGGAAAAACGCTCAACGTCAGGAATTAATAAAGCCATGCAAATCCGGTCTAGAAACACGTTCACCTCACAGCCGTCAGAAGGATCATCAGCAAAAAAGTCTACATAGTATAAATGCTGAAGGGGTTTAAGAGAACTGTGTACCCTCTAGCTGCTGATGGGATGTAACCCGGCAACAGCCAGTACAGAGAACAAAATGGAGGTGTGTTTAAAGGTAAAACTTGAGCTACTATGTGATCAGGTAGGCCCACTGATGGGCCTATCCGCTGAGTAGACCTGAATCGAAAAGACACAGGCTGGCAATCCTTCACTGCAGCAACATGTACCATAGCCAAGAGCTGGAAGAAACCAAAATGTCCATCAACAGAAAAATGCACCAAGAAGAAGTGGTCCATGTACACAATGGAATATTAGCCATGGAAAAGCATGGAACAATGCTGTTGGCACCACCATAGAAGGATCTAGAGATAATCACCCTACCTGAAGTAAGAAAGAAAACGAAAGACAGATATCCTATTACATCACTTATAGGTGTTACCTAAAAATTGATACCCATGAAATAATTTCCAAGAGAAGGACACTCATAGATTCAGAAAACCAAATTATGTTTAACCAAATGGAAAGGTGTAAGGAATGTATGAATTAGGATATGGGGGTTAACAGACATGTAGTAATACATATGAAATATATAATCACAAAATACCTATGGAATGCTAAAAGAGGTGTACTCAACACTCTGTAATAACCTACACGGGAAAGGATCCAAAGATGAATAGATCAATACATTGATATAATGAACCAGATTCCATACACCTAGAAAAAACACAGTATTTTTATCCAATTTGCTGTGATAATAAATAAAAATTAAATGTAAAAAACAAACAAGAAGTAAGGAGATATAAGCTCTTGGGAGTTTGCCGTGGCACATTCTGCTCTAATTTGCAGCTTACAAACACGATTTCCAGGAAACCTCTGTTGCCCAAAAACCCAGAGTTGGAAATGTAGAAATGCTGCCGCCTTGTGGCCGTTTCCCACAAGAGCGGCTTTAAAACCACCGCTAACGGTCACTTAACATTCACAAGGACTCAGGACAGTAAAGGACAACTACCCTCAAAAATTCACAACTGGCAAAATTTTCAAGGAGATAGTAGGAAGAGGTAAATGTTACTCATTATTTTTCTAAAAACAAGGAAAATGGATAAAAGCTCAACAACATCAATTTTTAAACTCATTCAAATCTAGCCTACAAAAAGATTTCAACTCACACACGTCAACTACCATCAGCCAAAGGTCTACAAACAATAAATGCTGAAGGAGTTTTAGAGAACTGTGTACCCTCTAGCTGCTGGTGAGATGTAAAGTGGTAAGAGCCAATAGTGAGAACAGAAAGGAGCTGTGTTTAAAAGTAAAAATTGAGCCAGCATTCCATTCAGCAGGCCCACCGCTGAACCTCTCACCTGAAAATACCAGAGCCGAGAAGGCACAGTCTGCAACAGCTTCACTGCAGGATTTTTCACAATAGCCAAGACACGGAAGCAAACAAAATGTCCATCAATGGATGAATGGATAAAGAAGAAGTGGTCCATGTACATAATGGAATATTAGCCATGGAAAACAGTGAAACACTGCTCGTTGAGGCACCATTTATGAGCCTAGATATAATCTCAGAACATGACGTAAGTCAGAAAGAAAAAGACATATAGTATGATATCACTTATAGGCGTTATCTAACAACTGACAAAAATGATAGCATTTTCACAGAGAAAGAAACTCACAGACTTAGAAAACAAACTATTCTTATGTAAATGGAAAGGTGGGTGGTATGGAAAATTAAGATTAGGTTTACCATATGTGTACAAATACCTACTAAATACATTTATCAAAGAGACCGACCATATAGCAAGGGAGGTCAATGGAGCACTCTGCAATAATTTACATGGGAAGAGTATCTGTACATGAATATATTACATATATATGTGTGATTGTGTGTGTGTGTGTGTGTGTGTGTATGTATGTAATGTACAAATGAACCAGATTGTATACACCTAGGACAAACAATATTCTAAATATTACCTCGATTTAAAAAGACTAAAAAATCGAACAAGAAATAATGGAATATTAACTTATGGGATTTTTTCCTAGCACATTCCATTCTAATTTACAACCTGGGAACACGACTTCCAGAAATGTTGTGCTGCCCTAGAAACCAGTTTTGGGAACGGAGAAATGCTGCCGCCTTGTGGCCGTTTCCCCCAACAGCACCTTTAAAGCCAGTAGTAATGGTCACTAAATATTCACACTCATTACAAGCCTGTAAATGTCACCTGTTCTCAAAAAAATCCTGGGGTCAAAAATCGACGAAAAATTCAAAACAGGGCAGCCTTCCCAGAAGACCACTTCAAGTGGTTTATTGTACTCACAGTTTTTTTCTGTTTTTGTTTAACAGAAAGAAAACAAAGCATGGAAAAATGCTGAACATTAAGAATTATTAAAGACATGCAAATCCAAATTACAAAAACCTATCAGCTCACACCAGTCATAATGGCCATCAGCAAAAATTCTGCAAACAATAAATGCTGAAGGGGTTGTGGAGAAATGCGCACCCTGGTTTCTAAGTGGGACATGGTAAGAACCAGTAATGAAAACACAAAGGAGGTGCCTTGATAAGGTAAATATTGAGCTACCATTCAATCAAGCATACCCACTGCTGGGCCTATCACCTGAGAGGATGAGAATCCAAAAGACACAGGGTGGCAATCCTGCACTCCAGCAATATTTACCACAGCCAACTCTTGGAAGCAACAAAAATGTCTGTCAACAGAGGAAGGCACAAAGAAGAACTGGTCCATGTACACAATGGAATATTTCTCCAGTAAAAAATATATATAATTTCAATTTAGAAACCAAACGTAAGTTAGGAGACATCAGCTTGTGGGGGTTTGTCCGGGCACATTCCTCTCTAATATATAACCGAGGAACACCACTGGTAGGAAGGACTCTTTCCGTAATTCCCAGAATGGGGAAAGGAGAAATGCTGCCGCCCAATGGCTGATACCTTCAACAGCAGCTTTAAAATCTGTGCTAATGGTCACTTCATATGCACAAGTACTGGAGGGCTGTAAATGAAACCAGCCCTGAAAATGTCTTCAGGGAGGTAATGGCCAAAATATTTCAAAATGTGACACGTACTTCAAGAAAACCATTTGAAGAGGTAAGCGCTACTCACAGCTTGAAAAAAAAGAGGACATGCCTGAAAGTTCAATTTCAAGGGATTATGAGATGCATGCAAATCCAACCTCAAAGAGGTGTCAGCTCACACCTGTCAGAATAAACATCAGCATGAAAACTACAAACAATAAATGCTGAAAGGGTTGTGGACAAGGGCATACCCTCAAATTTAAGTGGAACATAACCTGGTAAGAGCCACTAATGAGAACAGAATGGAGACGCCTTTACAAGGTAAACATTTTGCTACCATATGATCCAACAGGCCCTCTCCTGGGCCTATAACCGAAGAAGACATAGTTGAAAGACACAGGCAGGCAAATGTGCATTTCAGCAGTGTTACAATAACCAAGACATGGAAGCAACCAAAAAGTCCATCAACAGGTGAGTGGACAAAGAAAAACTGGTCCACGTACAGATGGAATATTAGCCAAGGAAAACAATGACACAATGCCATTTGCATCACCATAGATGAGTCTAGAAGTAATCACGCAACTTGTAGTAAGTCAGAAAGCGAAAGACACGTATCCTGTGATATCACTTATAGGTGTTACCTAAAAATTGATACCAGTGAAGATATTTCCACAGAGAAAGGCAATCACAGATTCATTCAACAAACTTATGGTTCACCAATGGAAAGGTGTGAGGATTGGATACATTAGGATGTCAGAGTTAACAGAGATATACAAACACAGGTGAAGTATATAATCACCAAAGACCTACGGAATACCAAGAGAAGACTACTCAACATTGTGTCATAACCTAAAATGGGAAAAGGATCCAAAGAAGAAAAGAGATAGGTATATGTGGAAAACAACCACATCTTGCACACCTAAAACAAGCAAAACATTGTAATCACACTTGCTGTGATAAACAATGAAAATTAAATTTAAAAAAAGGACAATATTTAGTGAGATATAAACATAAGGGGCTTTTTCCTGGCCCATTCCATTCTAATTTGCAACCTAGAACAGGACTTCCATTGAGGCTCTGTTTCCCTAGTAACCAGATTTGGTTAATGAGAACTGCTGCCGCCTTGTGGCCGTTTCACACAACAGCAGCTCTAACTGCAGCTGTAATGGTTACTTGATAGTCAAAATAATTGCAGGCCTGTAAATGACACCTGTCCTCAAAACAATCCTTCGGTCGTAAATCGAGCAAAAATCTCAAAAGACATCCATATTTCAAAACGACAATTTCAAGAGGCATATTTTATGCACATTTTATATTCTGTCTCTTTTTTTGTTATAGAAAAAGGCATGGAAAAACGCTCAACGTCAGGAATTAATAAAGCCATGCAAATCCGGTCTAGAAACACGTTCACCTCACAGCCGTCAGAAGGATCATCAGCAAAAAAGTCTACATAGTATAAATGCTGAAGGGGTTTAAGAGAACTGTGTACCCTCTAGCTGCTGATGGGATGTAACCCGGCAACAGCCAGTACAGAGAACAAAATGGAGGTGTGTTTAAAGGTAAAACTTGAGCTACTATGTGATCAGGTAGGCCCACTGATGGGCCTATCCGCTGAGTAGACCTGAATCGAAAAGACACAGGCTGGCAATCCTTCACTGCAGCAACATGTACCATAGCCAAGAGCTGGAAGAAACCAAAATGTCCATCAACAGAAAAATGCACCAAGAAGAAGTGGTCCATGTACACAATGGAATATTAGCCATGGAAAAGCATGGAACAATGCTGTTGGCACCACCATAGAAGGATCTAGAGATAATCACCCTACCTGAAGTAAGAAAGAAAACGAAAGACAGATATCCTATTACATCACTTATAGGTGTTACCTAAAAATTGATACCCATGAAATAATTTCCAAGAGAAGGACACTCATAGATTCAGAAAACCAAATTATGTTTAACCAAATGGAAAGGTGTAAGGAATGTATGAATTAGGATATGGGGGTTAACAGACATGTAGTAATACATATGAAATATATAATCACAAAATACCTATGGAATGCTAAAAGAGGTGTACTCAACACTCTGTAATAACCTACACGGGAAAGGATCCAAAGATGAATAGATCAATACATTGATATAATGAACCAGATTCCATACACCTAGAAAAAACACAGTATTTTTATCCAATTTGCTGTGATAATAAATAAAAATTAAATGTAAAAAACAAACAAGAAGTAAGGAGATATAAGCTCTTGGGAGTTTGCCGTGGCACATTCTGCTCTAATTTGCAGCTTACAAACACGATTTCCAGGAAACCTCTGTTGCCCAAAAACCCAGAGTTGGAAATGTAGAAATGCTGCCGTCTTGTGGCCGTTTCCCACAAGAGCGGCTTTAAAACCACCGCTAACGGTCACTTAACATTCACAAGGACTCAGGACAGTAAAGGACAACTACCCTCAAAAATTCACAACTGGCAAAATTTTCAAGGAGATAGTAGGAAGAGGTAAATGTTACTCATTATTTTTCTAAAAACAAGGAAAATGGATAAAAGCTCAACAACATCAATTTTTAAACTCATTCAAATCTAGCCTACAAAAAGATTTCAACTCACACACGTCAACTACCATCAGCCAAAGGTCTACAAACAATAAATGCTGAAGGAGTTTTAGAGAACTGTGTACCCTCTAGCTGCTGGTGAGATGTAAAGTGGTAAGAGCCAATAGTGAGAACAGAAAGGAGCTGTGTTTAAAAGTAAAAATTGAGCCAGCATTCCATTCAGCAGGCCCACCGCTGAACCTCTCACCTGAAAATACCAGAGCCGAGAAGGCACAGTCTGCAACAGCTTCACTGCAGGATTTTTCACAATAGCCAAGACACGGAAGCAAACAAAATGTCCATCAATGGATGAATGGATAAAGAAGAAGTGGTCCATGTACATAATGGAATATTAGCCATGGAAAACAGTGAAACACTGCTCGTTGAGGCACCATTTATGAGCCTAGATATAATCTCAGAACATGACGTAAGTCAGAAAGAAAAAGACATATAGTATGATATCACTTATAGGAGTTATCTAACAACTGACAAAAATGATAGCATTTTCACAGAGAAAGAAACTCACAGACTTAGAAAACAAACTATTCTTATGTAAATGGAAAGGTGGGTGGTATGGAAAATTAAGATTAGGTTTACCATATGTGTACAAATACCTACTAAATACATTTATCAAAGAGACCGACCATATAGCAAGGGAGGTCAATGGAGCACTCTGCAATAATTTACATGGGAAGAGTATCTGTACATGAATATATTACATATATATGTGTGATTGTGTGTGTGTGTGTGTGTGTGTGTGTATGTAATGTACAAATGAACCAGATTGTATACACCTAGGACAAACAATATTCTAAATATTACCTCGATTTAAAAAGACTAAAAAATCGAACAAGAAATAATGGAATATTAACTTATGGGATTTTTTCCTAGCACATTCCATTCTAATTTACAACCTGGGAACACGACTTCCAGAAATGTTGTGCTGCCCTAGAAACCAGTTTTGGGAACGGAGAAATGCTGCCGCCTTGTGGCCGTTTACCCCAACAGCACCTTTAAAGCCAGTAGTAGTGGTCACTAAATATTCACACTCATTACAAGCCTGTAAATGTCACCTGTTCTCAAAAAAATCCTGGGGTCAAAAATCGACGAAAAATTCAAAACAGGGCAGCCTTCCCAGAAGACCACTTCAAGTGGTTTATTGTACTCACAGTTTTTTTCTGTTTTTGTTTAACAGAAAGAAAACAAAGCATGGAAAAATGCTGAACATTAAGAATTATTAAAGACATGCAAATCCAAATTACAAAAACCTATCAGCTCACACCAGTCATAATGGCCATCAGCAAAAATTCTGCAAACAATAAATGCTGAAGGGGTTGTGGAGAAATGCGCACCCTGGTTTCTAAGTGGGACATGGTAAGAACCAGTAATGAAAACACAAAGGAGGTGCCTTGATAAGGTAAATATTGAGCTACCATTCAATCAAGCATACCCACTGCTGGGCCTATCACCTGAGAGGATGAGAATCCAAAAGACACAGGGTGGCAATCCTGCACTCCAGCAATATTTACCACAGCCAACTCTTGGAAGCAACAAAAATGTCTGTCAACAGAGGAAGGCACAAAGAAGAACTGGTCCATGTACACAATGGAATATTTCTCCAGTAAAAAATATATATAATTTCAATTTAGAAACCAAACGTAAGTTAGGAGACATCAGCTTGTGGGGGTTTGTCCGGGCACATTCCTCTCTAATATATAACCGAGGAACACCACTGGTAGGAAGGACTCTTTCCGTAATTCCCAGAATGGGGAAAGGAGAAATGCTGCCGCCCAATGGCTGATACCTTCAACAGCAGCTTTAAAATCTGTGCTAATGGTCACTTCATATGCACAAGTACTGGAGGGCTGTAAATGAAACCAGCCCTGAAAATGTCTTCAGGGAGGTAATGGCCAAAATATTTCAAAATGTGACACGTACTTCAAGAAAACCATTTGAAGAGGTAAGCGCTACTCACAGCTTGAAAAAAAAGAGGACATGCCTGAAAGTTCAATTTCAAGGGATTATGAGATGCATGCAAATCCAACCTCAAAGAGGTGTCAGCTCACACCTGTCAGAATAAACATCAGCATGAAAACTACAAACAATAAATGCTGAAAGGGTTGTGGACAAGGGCATACCCTCAAATTTAAGTGGAACATAACCTGGTAAGAGCCACTAATGAGAACAGAATGGAGACGCCTTTACAAGGTAAACATTTTGCTACCATATGATCCAACAGGCCCTCTCCTGGGCCTATAACCGAAGAAGACATAGTTGAAAGACACAGGCAGGCAAATGTGCATTTCAGCAGTGTTACAATAACCAAGACATGGAAGCAACCAAAAAGTCCATCAACAGGTGAGTGGACAAAGAAAAACTGGTCCACGTACAGATGGAATATTAGCCAAGGAAAACAATGACACAATGCCATTTGCATCACCATAGATGAGTCTAGAAGTAATCACGCAACTTGTAGTAAGTCAGAAAGCGAAAGACACGTATCCTGTGATATCACTTATAGGTGTTACCTAAAAATTGATACCAGTGAAGATATTTCCACAGAGAAAGGCAATCACAGATTCATTCAACAAACTTATGGTTCACCAATGGAAAGGTGTGAGGATTGGATACATTAGGATGTCAGAGTTAACAGAGATATACAAACACAGGTGAAGTATATAATCACCAAAGACCTACGGAATACCAAGAGAAGACTACTCAACATTGTGTCATAACCTAAAATGGGAAAAGGATCCAAAGAAGAAAAGAGATAGGTATATGTGGAAAACAACCACATCTTGCACACCTAAAACAAGCAAAACATTGTAATCACACTTGCTGTGATAAACAATGAAAA
This sequence comes from Leucopleurus acutus, assembly GCF_964270905.1. Lineage (NCBI taxonomy): Eukaryota > Metazoa > Chordata > Mammalia > Artiodactyla > Delphinidae > Leucopleurus > Leucopleurus acutus. The sequence goes on along the minus strand of NW_028138701.1, from coordinate 31,061 downwards.
TTAAATTTAAAAAAAGGACAATATTTAGTGAGATATAAACATAAGGGGCTTTTTCCTGGCCCATTCCATTCTAATTTGCAACCTAGAACAGGACTTCCATTGAGGCTCTGTTTCCCTAGTAACCAGATTTGGTTAATGAGAACTGCTGCCGCCTTGTGGCCGTTTCACACAACAGCAGCTCTAACTGCAGCTGTAATGGTTACTTGATAGTCAAAATAATTGCAGGCCTGTAAATGACACCTGTCCTCAAAACAATCCTTCGGTCGTAAATCGAGCAAAAATCTCAAAAGACATCCATATTTCAAAACGACAATTTCAAGAGGCATATTTTATGCACATTTTATATTCTGTCTCTTTTTTTGTTATAGAAAAAGGCATGGAAAAACGCTCAACGTCAGGAATTAATAAAGCCATGCAAATCCGGTCTAGAAACACGTTCACCTCACAGCCGTCAGAAGGATCATCAGCAAAAAAGTCTACATAGTATAAATGCTGAAGGGGTTTTAGAGAACTGTGTACCCTCTAGCTGCTGATGGGATGTAACCTGGTAACAGCCAGTACAGAGAACAAAATGGAGGTGTGTTTAAAGGTAAAACTTGAGCTACTATGTGATCAGGTAGGCCCACTGATGGGCCTATCCGCTGAGTAGACCTGAATCGAAAAGACACAGGCTGGCAATCCTTCACTGCAGCAACATGTACCATAGCCAAGAGCTGGAAGAAACCAAAATGTCCATCAACAGAAAAATGCACCAAGAAGAAGTGGTCCATGTACACAATGGAATATTAGCCATGGAAAAGCATGGAACAATGCTGTTGGCACCACCATAGAAGGATCTAGAGATAATCACCCTACCTGAAGTAAGAAAGAAAACGAAAGACAGATATCCTATTACATCACTTATAGGTGTTACCTAAAAATTGATACCCATGAAATAATTTCCAAGAGAAGGACACTCATAGATTCAGAAAACCAAATTATGTTTAACCAAATGGAAAGGTGTAAGGAATGTATGAATTAGGATATGGGGGTTAACAGACATGTAGTAATACATATGAAATATATAATCACAAAATACCTATGGAATGCTAAAAGAGGTGTACTCAACACTCTGTAATAACCTACACGGGAAAGGATCCAAAGATGAATAGATCAATACATTGATATAATGAACCAGATTCCATACACCTAGAAAAAACACAGTATTTTTATCCAATTTGCTGTGATAATAAATAAAAATTAAATGTAAAAAACAAACAAGAAGTAAGGAGATATAAGCTCTTGGGAGTTTGCCGTGGCACATTCTGCTCTAATTTGCAGCTTACAAACACGATTTCCAGGAAACCTCTGTTGCCCAAAAACCCAGAGTTGGAAATGTAGAAATGCTGCCGTCTTGTGGCCGTTTCCCACAAGAGCGGCTTTAAAACCACCGCTAACGGTCACTTAACATTCACAAGGACTCAGGACAGTAAAGGACAACTACCCTCAAAAATTCACAACTGGCAAAATTTTCAAGGAGATAGTAGGAAGAGGTAAATGTTACTCATTATTTTTCTAAAAACAAGGAAAATGGATAAAAGCTCAACAACATCAATTTTTAAACTCATTCAAATCTAGCCTACAAAAAGATTTCAACTCACACACGTCAACTACCATCAGCCAAAGGTCTACAAACAATAAATGCTGAAGGAGTTTTAGAGAACTGTGTACCCTCTAGCTGCTGGTGAGATGTAAAGTGGTAAGAGCCAATAGTGAGAACAGAAAGGAGCTGTGTTTAAAAGTAAAAATTGAGCCAGCATTCCATTCAGCAGGCCCACCGCTGAACCTCTCACCTGAAAATACCAGAGCCGAGAAGGCACAGTCTGCAACAGCTTCACTGCAGGATTTTTCACAATAGCCAAGACACGGAAGCAAACAAAATGTCCATCAATGGATGAATGGATAAAGAAGAAGTGGTCCATGTACATAATGGAATATTAGCCATGGAAAACAGTGAAACACTGCTCGTTGAGGCACCATTTATGAGCCTAGATATAATCTCAGAACATGACGTAAGTCAGAAAGAAAAAGACATATAGTATGATATCACTTATAGGCGTTATCTAACAACTGACAAAAATGATAGCATTTTCACAGAGAAAGAAACTCACAGACTTAGAAAACAAACTATTCTTATGTAAATGGAAAGGTGGGTGGTATGGAAAATTAAGATTAGGTTTACCATATGTGTACAAATACCTACTAAATACATTTATCAAAGAGACCGACCATATAGCAAGGGAGGTCAATGGAGCACTCTGCAATAATTTACATGGGAAGAGTATCTGTACATGAATATATTACATATATATGTGTGATTGTGTGTGTGTGTGTGTGTGTGTGTGTGTGTGTATGTAATGTACAAATGAACCAGATTGTATACACCTAGGACAAACAATATTCTAAATATTACCTCGATTTAAAAAGACTAAAAAATCGAACAAGAAATAATGGAATATTAACTTATGGGATTTTTTCCTAGCACATTCCATTCTAATTTACAACCTGGGAACACGACTTCCAGAAATGTTGTGCTGCCCTAGAAACCAGTTTTGGGAATGGAGAAATGCTGCCGCCTTGTGGCCGTTTACCCCAACAGCACCTTTAAAGCCAGTAGTAGTGGTCACTAAATATTCACACTCATTACAAGCCTGTAAATGTCACCTGTTCTCAAAAAAATCCTGGGGTCAAAAATCGACGAAAAATTCAAAACAGGGCAGCCTTCCCAGAAGACCACTTCAAGTGGTTTATTGTACTCACAGTTTTTTTCTGTTTTTGTTTAACAGAAAGAAAACAAAGCATGGAAAAATGCTGAACATTAAGAATTATTAAAGACATGCAAATCCAAATTACAAAAACCTATCAGCTCACACCAGTCATAATGGTCATCAGCAAAAATTCTGCAAACAATAAATGCTGAAGGGGTTGTGGAGAAATGCGCACCCTGGTTTCTAAGTGGGACATGGTAAGAACCAGTAATGAAAACACAAAGGAGGTGCCTTGATAAGGTAAATATTGAGCTACCATTCAATCAAGCATACCCACTGCTGGGCCTATCACCTGAGAGGATGAGAATCCAAAAGACACAGGGTGGCAATCCTGCACTCCAGCAATATTTACCACAGCCAACTCTTGGAAGCAACAAAAATGTCTGTCAACAGAGGAAGGCACAAAGAAGAACTGGTCCATGTACACAATGGAATATTTCTCCAGTAAAAAATATATATAATTTCAATTTAGAAACCAAACGTAAGTTAGGAGACATCAGCTTGTGGGGGTTTGTCCGGGCACATTCCTCTCTAATATATAACCGAGGAACACCACTGGTAGGAAGGACTCTTTCCATAATTCCCAGAATGGGGAAAGGAGAAATGCTGCCGCCCAATGGCTGATACCTTCAACAGCAGCTTTAAAATCTGTGCTAATGGTCACTTCATATGCACAAGTACTGGAGGGCTGTAAATGAAACCAGCCCTGAAAATGTCTTCAGGGAGGTAATGGCCAAAATATTTCAAAATGTGACACGTACTTCAAGAAAACCATTTGAAGAGGTAAGCGCTACTCACAGCTTGAAAAAAAAGAGGACATGCCTGAAAGTTCAATTTCAAGGGATTATGAGATGCATGCAAATCCAACCTCAAAGAGGTGTCAGCTCACACCTGTCAGAACAAACATCAGCAGAAAAACTACAAACAATAAATGCTGAAAGGGTTGTGGACAAGGGCATACCCTCAAATTTAAGTGGAACATAACCTGGTAAGAGCCACTAATGAGAACAGAATGGAGACGCCTTTACAAGGTAAACATTTTGCTACCATATGATCCAACAGGCCCTCTCCTGGGCCTATAACCGAAGAAGACATAGTTGAAAGACACAGGCAGGCAAATGTGCATTTCAGCAGTGTTACAATAACCAAGACATGGAAGCAACCAAAAAGTCCATCAACAGGTGAGTGGACAAAGAAAAACTGGTCCACGTACAGATGGAATATTAGCCAAGGAAAACAATGACACAATGCCATTTGCATCACCATAGATGAGTCTAGAAGTAATCACGCAACTTGTAGTAAGTCAGAAAGCGAAAGACACGTATCCTGTGATATCACTTATAGGTGTTACCTAAAAATTGATACCAGTGAAGATATTTCCACAGAGAAAGGCAATCACAGATTCATTAAACAAACTTATGGTTCACCAATGGAAAGGTGTGAGGATTGGATACATTAGGATGTCAGAGTTAACAGAGATATACAAACACAGGTGAAGTATATAATCACCAAAGACCTACGGAATACCAAGAGAAGACTACTCAACATTGTGTCATAACCTAAAATGGGAAAAGGATCCAAAGAAGAAAAGAGATAGGTATATGTGGAAAACAACCACATCTTGCACACCTAAAACAAGCAAAACATTGTAATCACACTTGCTGTGATAAACAATGAAAATTAAATTTAAAAAAAGGACAATATTTAGTGAGATATAAACATAAGGGGCTTTTTCCTGGCCCATTCCATTCTAATTTGCAACCTAGAACAGGACTTCCATTGAGGCTCTGTTTCCCTAGTAACCAGATTTGGTTAATGAGAACTGCTGCCGCCTTGTGGCCGTTTCACACAACAGCAGCTCTAACTGCAGCTGTAATGGTTACTTGATAGTCAAAATAATTGCAGGCCTGTAAATGACACCTGTCCTCAAAACAATCCTTCGGTCGTAAATCGAGCAAAAATCTCAAAAGACATCCATATTTCAAAACGACAATTTCAAGAGGCATATTTTATGCACATTTTATATTCTGTCTCTTTTTTTGTTATAGAAAAAGGCATGGAAAAACGCTCAACGTCAGGAATTAATAAAGCCATGCAAATCCGGTCTAGAAACACGTTCACCTCACAGCCGTCAGAAGGATCATCAGCAAAAAAGTCTACATAGTATAAATGCTGAAGGGGTTTTAGAGAACTGTGTACCCTCTAGCTGCTGATGGGATGTAACCCGGCAACAGCCAGTACAGAGAACAAAATGGAGGTGTGTTTAAAGGTAAAACTTGAGCTACTATGTGATCAGGTAGGCCCACTGATGGGCCTATCCGCTGAGTAGACCTGAATCAAAAAGACACAGGCTGGCAATCCTTCACTGCAGCAACATGTACCATAGCCAAGAGCTGGAAGAAACCAAAATGTCCATCAACAGAAAAATGCACCAAGAAGAAGTGGTCCATGTACACAATGGAATATTAGCCACGGAAAAGCATGGAACAATGCTGTTGGCACCACCATAGAAGGATCTAGAGATAATCACCCTACCTGAAGTAAGAAAGAAAACGAAAGACAGATATCCTATTACATCACTTATAGGTGTTACCTAAAAATTGATACCCATGAAATAATTTCCAAGAGAAGGACACTCATAGATTCAGAAAACCAAATTATGTTTAACCAAATGGAAAGGTGTAAGGAATGTATGAATTAGGATATGGGGGTTAACAGACATGTAGTAATACATATGAAATATATAATCACAAAATACCTATGGAATGCTAAAAGAGGTGTACTCAACACTCTGTAATAACCTACACGGGAAAGGATCCAAAGATGAATAGATCAATACATTGATATAATGAACCAGATTCCATACACCTAGAAAAAACACAGTATTTTTATCCAATTTGCTGTGATAATAAATAAAAATTAAATGTAAAAAACAAACAAGAAGTAAGGAGATATAAGCTCTTGGGAGTTTGCCGTGGCACATTCTGCTCTAATTTGCAGCTTACAAACACGATTTCCAGGAAACCTCTGTTGCCCAAAAACCCAGAGTTGGAAATGTAGAAATGCTGCCGCCTTGTGGCCGTTTCCCACAAGAGCGGCTTTAAAACCACCGCTAACGGTCACTTAACATTCTCAAGGACTCAGGACAGTAAAGGACAACTACCCTCAAAAATTCACAACTGGCAAAATTTTCAAGGAGATAGTAGGAAGAGGTAAATTTTACTCATTATTTTTCTAAAAACAAGGAAAATGGATAAAAGCTCAACAACATCAATTTTTAAACTCATTCAAATCTAGCCTACAAAAAGATTTCAACTCACACACGTCAACTACCATCAGCCAAAGGTCTACAAACAATAAATGCTGAAGGAGTTTTAGAGAACTGTGTACCCTCTAGCTGCTGGTGAGATGTAAAGTGGTAAGAGCCAATAGTGAGAACAGAAAGGAGCTGTGTTTAAAAGTAAAAATTGAGCCAGCATTCCATTCAGCAGGCCCACCGCTGAACCTCTCACCTGAAAATACCAGAGCCGAGAAGGCACAGTCTGCAACAGCTTCACTGCAGGATTTTTCACAATAGCCAAGACACGGAAGCAAACAAAATGTCCATCAATGGATGAATGGATAAAGAAGAAGTGGTCCATGTACATAATGGAATATTAGCCATGGAAAACAGTGAAACACTGCTCGTTGAGGCACCATTTATGAGCCTAGATATAATCTCAGAACATGACGTAAGTCAGAAAGAAAAAGACATATAGTATGATATCACTTATAGGAGTTATCTAACAACTGACAAAAATGATAGCATTTTCACAGAGAAAGAAACTCACAGACTTAGAAAACAAACTATTCTTATGTAAATGGAAAGGTGGGTGGTATGGAAAATTAAGATTAGGTTTACCATATGTGTACAAATACCTACTAAATACATTTATCAAAGAGACCGACCATATAGCAAGGGAGGTCAATGGAGCACTCTGCAATAATTTACATGGGAAGAGTATCTGTACATGAATATATTACATATATATGTGTGATTGTGTGTGTGTGTGTGTGTGTGTGTATGTAATGTACAAATGAACCAGATTGTATACACCTAGGACAAACAATATTCTAAATATTACCTCGATTTAAAAAGACTAAAAAATCGAACAAGAAATAATGGAATATTAACTTATGGGATTTTTTCCTAGCACATTCCATTCTAATTTACAACCTGGGAACACGACTTCCAGAAATGTTGTGCTGCCCTAGAAACCAGTTTTGGGAACGGAGAAATGCTGCCGCCTTGTGACCGTTTACCCCAACAGCACCTTTAAAGCCAGTAGTAGTGGTCACTAAATATTCACACTCATTACAAGCCTGTAAATGTCACCTGTTCTCAAAAAAATCCTGGGGTCAAAAATCGACGAAAAATTCAAAACAGGGCAGCCTTCCCAGAAGACCACTTCAAGTGGTTTATTGTACTCACAGTTTTTTTCTGTTTTTGTTTAACAGAAAGAAAACAAAGCATGGAAAAATGCTGAACATTAAGAATTATTAAAGACATGCAAATCCAAATTACAAAAACCTATCAGCTCACACCAGTCATAATGGTCATCAGCAAAAATTCTGCAAACAATAAATGCTGAAGGGGTTGTGGAGAAATGCGCACCCTGGTTTCTAAGTGGGACATGGTAAGAACCAGTAATGAAAACACAAAGGAGGTGCCTTGATAAGGTAAATATTGAGCTACCATTCAATCAAGCATACCCACTGCTGGGCCTATCACCTGAGAGGATGAGAATCCAAAAGACACAGGGTGGCAATCCTGCACTCCAGCAATATTTACCACAGCCAACTCTTGGAAGCAACAAAAATGTCTGTCAACAGAGGAAGGCACAAAGAAGAACTGGTCCATGTACACAATGGAATATTTCTCCAGTAAAAAATATATATAATTTCAATTTAGAAACCAAACGTAAGTTAGGAGACATCAGCTTGTGGGGGTTTGTCCGGGCACATTCCTCTCTAATATATAACCGAGGAACACCACTGGTAGGAAGGACTCTTTCCATAATTCCCAGAATGGGGAAAGGAGAAATGCTGCCGCCCAATGGCTGATACCTTCAACAGCAGCTTTAAAATCTGTGCTAATGGTCACTTCATATGCACAAGTACTGGAGGGCTGTAAATGAAACCAGCCCTGAAAATGTCTTCAGGGAGGTAATGGCCAAAATATTTCAAAATGTGACACGTACTTCAAGAAAACCATTTGAAGAGGTAAGCGCTACTCACAGCTTGAAAAAAAAGAGGACATGCCTGAAAGTTCAATTTCAAGGGATTATGAGATGCATGCAAATCCAACCTCAAAGAGGTGTCAGCTCACACCTGTCAGAACAAACATCAGCAGAAAAACTACAAACAATAAATGCTGAAAGGGTTGTGGACAAGGGCATACCCTCAAATTTAAGTGGAACATAACCTGGTAAGAGCCACTAATGAGAACAGAATGGAGACGCCTTTACAAGGTAAACATTTTGCTACCATATGATCCAACAGGCCCTCTCCTGGGCCTATAACTGAAGAAGACATAGTTGAAAGACACAGGCAGGCAAATGTGCATTTCAGCAGTGTTACAATAACCAAGACATGGAAGCAACCAAAAAGTCCATCAACAGTCCAGCAACCAAAAGTCCAAGACATGGAAGCAACCAAAAATTCCAGTGGACAAAGAAAAACTGGTCCACGTACAGATGGAATATTAGCCAAGGAAAACAATGACACAATGCCATTTGCATCACCATAGATGAGTCTAGAAGTAATCACGCAACTTGTAGTAAGTCAGAAAGCGAAAGACACGTATCCTGTGATATCACTTATAGGTGTTACCTAAAAATTGATACCAGTGAAGATATTTCCACAGAGAAAGGCAATCACAGATTCATTCAACAAACTTATGGTTCACCAATGGAAAGGTGTGAGGATTGGATACATTAGGATGTCAGAGTTAACAGAGATATACAAACACAGGTGAAGTATATAATCACCAAAGACCTACGGAATACCAAGAGAAGACTACTCAACATTGTGTCATAACCTAAAATGGGAAAAGGATCCAAAGAAGAAAAGAGATAGGTATATGTGGAAAACAACCACATCTTGCACACCTAAAACAAGCAAAACATTGTAATCACACTTGCTGTGATAAACAATGAAAATTAAATTTAAAAAAAGGACAATATTTAGTGAGATATAAACATAAGGGGCTTTTTCCTGGCCCATTCCATTCTAATTTGCAACCTAGAACAGGACTTCCATTGAGGCTCTGTTTCCCTAGTAACCAGATTTGGTTAATGAGAACTGCTGCCGCCTTGTGGCCGTTTCACACAACAGCAGCTCTAACTGCAGCTGTAATGGTTACTTGATAGTCAAAATAATTGCAGGCCTGTAAATGACACCTGTCCTCAAAACAATCCTTCGGTCGTAAATCGAGCAAAAATCTCAAAAGACATCCATATTTCAAAATGACAATTTCAAGAGGCATATTTTATGCACATTTTATATTCTGTCTCTTTTTTTGTTATAGAAAAAGGCATGGAAAAACGCTCAACGTCAGGAATTAATAAAGCCATGCAAATCCGGTCTAGAAACACGTTCACCTCACAGCCGTCAGAAGGATCATCAGCAAAAAAGTCTACATAGTATAAATGCTGAAGGGGTTTTAGAGAACTGTGTACCCTCTAGCTGCTGATGGGATGTAACCCGGCAACAGCCAGTACAGAGAACAAAATGGAGGTGTGTTTAAAGGTAAAACTTGAGCTACTATGTGATCAGGTAGGCCCACTGATGGGCCTATCCGCTGAGTAGACCTGAATCAAAAAGACACAGGCTGGCAATCCTTCACTGCAGCAACATGTACCATAGCCAAGAGCTGGAAGAAACCAAAATGTCCATCAACAGAAAAATGCACCAAGAAGAAGTGGTCCATGTACACAATGGAATATTAGCCACGGAAAAGCATGGAACAATGCTGTTGGCACCACCATAGAAGGATCTAGAGATAATCACCCTACCTGAAGTAAGAAAGAAAACGAAAGACAGATATCCTATTACATCACTTATAGGTGTTACCTAAAAATTGATACCCATGAAATAATTTCCAAGAGAAGGACACTCATAGATTCAGAAAACCAAATTATGTTTAACCAAATGGAAAGGTGTAAGGAATGTATGAATTAGGATATGGGGGTTAACAGACATGTAGTAATACATATGAAATATATAATCACAAAATACCTATGGAATGCTAAAAGAGGTGTACTCAACACTCTGTAATAACCTACACGGGAAAGGATCCAAAGATGAATAGATCAATACATTGATATAATGAACCAGATTCCATACACCTAGAAAAAACACAGTATTTTTATCCAATTTGCTGTGATAATAAATAAAAATTAAATGTAAAAAACAAACAAGAAGTAAGGAGATATAAGCTCTTGGGAGTTTGCCGTGGCACATTCTGCTCTAATTTGCAGCTTACAAACACGATTTCCAGGAAACCTCTGTTGCCCAAAAACCCAGAGTTGGAAATGTAGAAATGCTGCCGCCTTGTGGCCGTTTCCCACAAGAGCGGCTTTAAAACCACCGCTAACGGTCACTTAACATTCTCAAGGACTCAGGACAGTAAAGGACAACTACCCTCAAAAATTCACAACTGGCAAAATTTTCAAGGAGATAGTAGGAAGAGGTAAATTTTACTCATTATTTTTCTAAAAACAAGGAAAATGGATAAAAGCTCAACAACATCAATTTTTAAACTCATTCAAATCTAGCCTACAAAAAGATTTCAACTCACACACGTCAACTACCATCAGCCAAAGGTCTACAAACAATAAATGCTGAAGGAGTTTTAGAGAACTGTGTACCCTCTAGCTGCTGGTGAGATGTAAAGTGGTAAGAGCCAATAGTGAGAACAGAAAGGAGCTGTGTTTAAAAGTAAAAATTGAGCCAGCATTCCATTCAGCAGGCCCACCGCTGAACCTCTCACCTGAAAATACCAGAGCCGAGAAGGCACAGTCTGCAACAGCTTCACTGCAGGATTTTTCACAATAGCCAAGACACGGAAGCAAACAAAATGTCCATCAATGGATGAATGGATAAAGAAGAAGTGGTCCATGTACATAATGGAATATTAGCCATGGAAAACAGTGAAACACTGCTCGTTGAGGCACCATTTATGAGCCTAGATATAATCTCAGAACATGACGTAAGTCAGAAAGAAAAAGACATATAGTATGATATCACTTATAGGAGTTATCTAACAACTGACAAAAATGATAGCATTTTCACAGAGAAAGAAACTCACAGACTTAGAAAACAAACTATTCTTATGTAAATGGAAAGGTGGGTGGTATGGAAAATTAAGATTAGGTTTACCATATGTGTACAAATACCTACTAAATACATTTATCAAAGAGACCGACCATATAGCAAGGGAGGTCAATGGAGCACTCTGCAATAATTTACATGGGAAGAGTATCTGTACATGAATATATTACATATATATGTGTGATTGTGTGTGTGTGTGTGTGTGTGTGTGTATGTAATGTACAAATGAACCAGATTGTATACACCTAGGACAAACAATATTCTAAATATTACCTCGATTTAAAAAGACTAAAAAATCGAACAAGAAATAATAGAATATTAACTTATGGGATTTTTTCCTAGCACATTCCATTCTAATTTACAACCTGGGAACACGACTTCCAGAAATGTTGTGCTGCCCTAGAAACCAGTTTTGGGAACGGAGAAATGCTGCCGCCTTGTGGCCGTTTACCCCAACAGCACCTTTAAAGCCAGTAGTAGTGGTCACTAAATATTCACACTCATTACAAGCCTGTAAATGTCACCTGTTCTCAAAAAAATCCTGGGGTCAAAAATCGACGAAAAATTCAAAACAGGGCAGCCTTCCCAGAAGACCACTTCAAGTGGTTTATTGTACTCACGGTTTTTTTCTGTTTTTGTTTAACAGAAAGAAAACAAAGCATGGAAAAATGCTGAACATTAAGAATTATTAAAGACATGCAAATCCAAATTACAAAAACCTATCAGCTCACACCAGTCATAATGGTCATCAGCAAAAATTCTGCAAACAATAAATGCTGAAGGGGTTGTGGAGAAATGCGCACCCTGGTTTCTAAGTGGGACATGGTAAGAACCAGTAATGAAAACACAAAGGAGGTGCCTTGATAAGGTAAATATTGAGCTACCATTCAATCAAGCATACCCACTGCTGGGCCTATCACCTGAGAGGATGAGAATCCAAAAGACACAGGGTGGCAATCCTGCACTCCAGCAATATTTACCACAGCCAACTCTTGGAAGCAACAAAAATGTCTGTCAACAGAGGAAGGCACAAAGAAGAACTGGTCCATGTACACAATGGAATATTTCTCCAGTAAAAAATATATATAATTTCAATTTAGAAACCAAACGTAAGTTAGGAGACATCAGCTTGTGGGGGTTTGTCCGGGCACATTCCTCTCTAATATATAACCGAGGAACACCACTGGTAGGAAGGACTCTTTCCATAATTCCCAGAATGGGGAAAGGAGAAATGCTGCCGCCCAATGGCTGATACCTTCAACAGCAGCTTTAAAATCTGTGCTAATGGTCACTTCATATGCACAAGTACTGGAGGGCTGTAAATGAAACCAGCCCTGAAAATGTCTTCAGGGAGGTAATGGCCAAAATATTTCAAAATGTGACACGTACTTCAAGAAAACCATTTGAAGAGGTAAGCGCTACTCACAGCTTGAAAAAAAAGAGGACATGCCTGAAAGTTCAATTTCAAGGGATTATGAGATGCATGCAAATCCAACCTCAAAGAGGTGTCAGCTCACACCTGTCAGAACAAACATCAGCAGAAAAACTACAAACAATAAATGCTGAAAGGGTTGTGGACAAGGGCATACCCTCAAATTTAAGTGGAACATAACCTGGTAAGAGCCACTAATGAGAACAGAATGGAGACGCCTTTACAAGGTAAACATTTTGCTACCATATGATCCAACAGGCCCTCTCCTGGGCCTATAACCGAAGAAGACATAGTTGAAAGACACAGGCAGGCAAATGTGCATTTCAGCAGTGTTACAATAACCAAGACATGGAAGCAACCAAAAAGTCCATCAACAGTCCAGCAACCAAAAGTCCAAGACATGGAAGCAACCAAAAATTCCAGTGGACAAAGAAAAACTGGTCCACGTACAGATGGAATATTAGCCAAGGAAAACAATGACACAATGCCATTTGCATCACCATAGATGAGTCTAGAAGTAATCACGCAACTTGTAGTAAGTCAGAAAGCGAAAGACACGTATCCTGTGATATCACTTATAGGTGTTACCTAAAAATTGATACCAGTGAAGATATTTCCACAGAGAAAGGCAATCACAGATTCATTCAACAAACTTATGGTTCACCAATGGAAAGGTGTGAGGATTGGATACATTAGGATGTCAGAGTTAACAGAGATATACAAACACAGGTGAAGTATATAATCACCAAAGACCTACGGAATACCAAGAGAAGACTACTCAACATTGTGTCATAACCTAAAATGGGAAAAGGATCCAAAGAAGAAAAGAGATAGGTATATGTGGAAAACAACCACATCTTGCACACCTAAAACAAGCAAAACATTGTAATCACACTTGCTGTGATAAACAATGAAAATTAAATTTAAAAAAAGGACAATATTTAGTGAGATATAAACATAAGGGGCTTTTTCCTGGCCCATTCCATTCTAATTTGCAACCTAGAACAGGACTTCCATTGAGGCTCTGTTTCCCTAGTAACCAGATTTGGTTAATGAGAACTGCTGCCGCCTTGTGGCCGTTTCACACAACAGCAGCTCTAACTGCAGCTGTAATGGTTACTTGATAGTCAAAATAATTGCAGGCCTGTAAATGACACCTGTCCTCAAAACAATCCTTCGGTCGTAAATCGAGCAAAAATCTCAAAAGACATCCATATTTCAAAATGACAATTTCAAGAGGCATATTTTATGCACATTTTATATTCTGTCTCTTTTTTTGTTATAGAAAAAGGCATGGAAAAACGCTCAACGTCAGGAATTAATAAAGCCATGCAAATCCGGTCTAGAAACACGTTCACCTCACAGCCGTCAGAAGGATCATCAGCAAAAAAGTCTACATAGTATAAATGCTGAAGGGGTTTTAGAGAACTGTGTACCCTCTAGCTGCTGATGGGATGTAACCCGGCAACAGCCAGTACAGAGAACAAAATGGAGGTGTGTTTAAAGGTAAAACTTGAGCTACTATGTGATCAGGTAGGCCCACTGATGGGCCTATCCGCTGAGTAGACCTGAATCAAAAAGACACAGGCTGGCAATCCTTCACTGCAGCAACATGTACCATAGCCAAGAGCTGGAAGAAACCAAAATGTCCATCAACAGAAAAATGCACCAAGAAGAAGTGGTCCATGTACACAATGGAATATTAGCCACGGAAAAGCATGGAACAATGCTGTTGGCACCACCATAGAAGGATCTAGAGATAATCACCCTACCTGAAGTAAGAAAGAAAACGAAAGACAGATATCCTATTACATCACTTATAGGTGTTACCTAAAAATTGATACCCATGAAATAATTTCCAAGAGAAGGACACTCATAGATTCAGAAAACCAAATTATGTTTAACCAAATGGAAAGGTGTAAGGAATGTATGAATTAGGATATGGGGGTTAACAGACATGTAGTAATACATATGAAATATATAATCACAAAATACCTATGGAATGCTAAAAGAGGTGTACTCAACACTCTGTAATAACCTACACGGGAAAGGATCCAAAGATGAATAGATCAATACATTGATATAATGAACCAGATTCCATACACCTAGAAAAAACACAGTATTTTTATCCAATTTGCTGTGATAATAAATAAAAATTAAATGTAAAAAACAAACAAGAAGTAAGGAGATATAAGCTCTTGGGAGTTTGCCGTGGCACATTCTGCTCTAATTTGCAGCTTACAAACACGATTTCCAGGAAACCTCTGTTGCCCAAAAACCCAGAGTTGGAAATGTAGAAATGCTGCCGCCTTGTGGCCGTTTCCCACAAGAGCGGCTTTAAAACCACCGCTAACGGTCACTTAACATTCTCAAGGACTCAGGACAGTAAAGGACAACTACCCTCAAAAATTCACAACTGGCAAAATTTTCAAGGAGATAGTAGGAAGAGGTAAATTTTACTCATTATTTTTCTAAAAACAAGGAAAATGGATAAAAGCTCAACAACATCAATTTTTAAACTCATTCAAATCTAGCCTACAAAAAGATTTCAACTCACACACGTCAACTACCATCAGCCAAAGGTCTACAAACAATAAATGCTGAAGGAGTTTTAGAGAACTGTGTACCCTCTAGCTGCTGGTGAGATGTAAAGTGGTAAGAGCCAATAGTGAGAACAGAAAGGAGCTGTGTTTAAAAGTAAAAATTGAGCCAGCATTCCATTCAGCAGGCCCACCGCTGAACCTCTCACCTGAAAATACCAGAGCCGAGAAGGCACAGTCTGCAACAGCTTCACTGCAGGATTTTTCACAATAGCCAAGACACGGAAGCAAACAAAATGTCCATCAATGGATGAATGGATAAAGAAGAAGTGGTCCATGTACATAATGGAATATTAGCCATGGAAAACAGTGAAACACTGCTCGTTGAGGCACCATTTATGAGCCTAGATATAATCTCAGAACATGACGTAAGTCAGAAAGAAAAAGACATATAGTATGATATCACTTATAGGAGTTATCTAACAACTGACAAAAATGATAGCATTTTCACAGAGAAAGAAACTCACAGACTTAGAAAACAAACTATTCTTATGTAAATGGAAAGGTGGGTGGTATGGAAAATTAAGATTAGGTTTACCATATGTGTACAAATACCTACTAAATACATTTATCAAAGAGACCGACCATATAGCAAGGGAGGTCAATGGAGCACTCTGCAATAATTTACATGGGAAGAGTATCTGTACATGAATATATTACATATATATGTGTGATTGTGTGTGTGTGTGTGTGTGTGTGTGTATGTAATGTACAAATGAACCAGATTGTATACACCTAGGACAAACAATATTCTAAATATTACCTCGATTTAAAAAGACTAAAAAATCGAACAAGAAATAATAGAATATTAACTTATGGGATTTTTTCCTAGCACATTCCATTCTAATTTACAACCTGGGAACACGACTTCCAGAAATGTTGTGCTGCCCTAGAAACCAGTTTTGGGAACGGAGAAATGCTGCCGCCTTGTGGCCGTTTACCCCAACAGCACCTTTAAAGCCAGTAGTAGTGGTCACTAAATATTCACACTCATTACAAGCCTGTAAATGTCACCTGTTCTCAAAAAAATCCTGGGGTCAAAAATCGACGAAAAATTCAAAACAGGGCAGCCTTCCCAGAAGACCACTTCAAGTGGTTTATTGTACTCACGGTTTTTTTCTGTTTTTGTTTAACAGAAAGAAAACAAAGCATGGAAAAATGCTGAACATTAAGAATTATTAAAGACATGCAAATCCAAATTACAAAAACCTATCAGCTCACACCAGTCATAATGGTCATCAGCAAAAATTCTGCAAACAATAAATGCTGAAGGGGTTGTGGAGAAATGCGCACCCTGGTTTCTAAGTGGGACATGGTAAGAACCAGTAATGAAAACACAAAGGAGGTGCCTTGATAAGGTAAATATTGAGCTACCATTCAATCAAGCATACCCACTGCTGGGCCTATCACCTGAGAGGATGAGAATCCAAAAGACACAGGGTGGCAATCCTGCACTCCAGCAATATTTACCACAGCCAACTCTTGGAAGCAACAAAAATGTCTGTCAACAGAGGAAGGCACAAAGAAGAACTGGTCCATGTACACAATGGAATATTTCTCCAGTAAAAAATATATATAATTTCAATTTAGAAACCAAACGTAAGTTAGGAGACATCAGCTTGTGGGGGTTTGTCCGGGCACATTCCTCTCTAATATATAACCGAGGAACACCACTGGTAGGAAGGACTCTTTCCATAATTCCCAGAATGGGGAAAGGAGAAATGCTGCCGCCCAATGGCTGATACCTTCAACAGCAGCTTTAAAATCTGTGCTAATGGTCACTTCATATGCACAAGTACTGGAGGGCTGTAAATGAAACCAGCCCTGAAAATGTCTTCAGGGAGGTAATGGCCAAAATATTTCAAAATGTGACACGTACTTCAAGAAAACCATTTGAAGAGGTAAGCGCTACTCACAGCTTGAAAAAAAAGAGGACATGCCTGAAAGTTCAATTTCAAGGGATTATGAGATGCATGCAAATCCAACCTCAAAGAGGTGTCAGCTCACACCTGTCAGAACAAACATCAGCAGAAAAACTACAAACAATAAATGCTGAAAGGGTTGTGGACAAGGGCATACCCTCAAATTTAAGTGGAACATAACCTGGTAAGAGCCACTAATGAGAACAGAATGGAGACGCCTTTACAAGGTAAACATTTTGCTACCATATGATCCAACAGGCCCTCTCCTGGGCCTATAACCGAAGAAGACATAGTTGAAAGACACAGGCAGGCAAATGTGCATTTCAGCAGTGTTACAATAACCAAGACATGGAAGCAACCAAAAAGTCCATCAACAGTCCAGCAACCAAAAGTCCAAGACATGGAAGCAACCAAAAATTCCAGTGGACAAAGAAAAACTGGTCCACGTACAGATGGAATATTAGCCAAGGAAAACAATGACACAATGCCATTTGCATCACCATAGATGAGTCTAGAAGTAATCACGCAACTTGTAGTAAGTCAGAAAGCGAAAGACACGTATCCTGTGATATCACTTATAGGTGTTACCTAAAAATTGATACCAGTGAAGATATTTCCACAGAGAAAGGCAATCACAGATTCATTCAACAAACTTATGGTTCACCAATGGAAAGGTGTGAGGATTGGATACATTAGGATGTCAGAGTTAACAGAGATATACAAACACAGGTGAAGTATATAATCACCAAAGACCTACGGAATACCAAGAGAAGACTACTCAACATTGTGTCATAACCTAAAATGGGAAAAGGATCCAAAGAAGAAAAGAGATAGGTATATGTGGAAAACAACCACATCTTGCACACCTAAAACAAGCAAAACATTGTAATCACACTTGCTGTGATAAACAATGAAAATTAAATTTAAAAAAAGGACAATATTTAGTGAGATATAAACATAAGGGGCTTTTTCCTGGCCCATTCCATTCTAATTTGCAACCTAGAACAGGACTTCCATTGAGGCTCTGTTTCCCTAGTAACCAGATTTGGTTAATGAGAACTGCTGCCGCCTTGTGGCCGTTTCACACAACAGCAGCTCTAACTGCAGCTGTAATGGTTACTTGATAGTCAAAATAATTGCAGGCCTGTAAATGACACCTGTCCTCAAAACAATCCTTCGGTCGTAAATCGAGCAAAAATCTCAAAAGACATCCATATTTCAAAATGACAATTTCAAGAGGCATATTTTATGCACATTTTATATTCTGTCTCTTTTTTTGTTATAGAAAAAGGCATGGAAAAACGCTCAACGTCAGGAATTAATAAAGCCATGCAAATCCGGTCTAGAAACACGTTCACCTCACAGCCGTCAGAAGGATCATCAGCAAAAAAGTCTACATAGTATAAATGCTGAAGGGGTTTTAGAGAACTGTGTACCCTCTAGCTGCTGATGGGATGTAACCCGGCAACAGCCAGTACAGAGAACAAAATGGAGGTGTGTTTAAAGGTAAAACTTGAGCTACTATGTGATCAGGTAGGCCCACTGATGGGCCTATCCGCTGAGTAGACCTGAATCAAAAAGACACAGGCTGGCAATCCTTCACTGCAGCAACATGTACCATAGCCAAGAGCTGGAAGAAACCAAAATGTCCATCAACAGAAAAATGCACCAAGAAGAAGTGGTCCATGTACACAATGGAATATTAGCCACGGAAAAGCATGGAACAATGCTGTTGGCACCACCATAGAAGGATCTAGAGATAATCACCCTACCTGAAGTAAGAAAGAAAACGAAAGACAGATATCCTATTACATCACTTATAGGTGTTACCTAAAAATTGATACCCATGAAATAATTTCCAAGAGAAGGACACTCATAGATTCAGAAAACCAAATTATGTTTAACCAAATGGAAAGGTGTAAGGAATGTATGAATTAGGATATGGGGGTTAACAGACATGTAGTAATACATATGAAATATATAATCACAAAATACCTATGGAATGCTAAAAGAGGTGTACTCAACACTCTGTAATAACCTACACGGGAAAGGATCCAAAGATGAATAGATCAATACATTGATATAATGAACCAGATTCCATACACCTAGAAAAAACACAGTATTTTTATCCAATTTGCTGTGATAATAAATAAAAATTAAATGTAAAAAACAAACAAGAAGTAAGGAGATATAAGCTCTTGGGAGTTTGCCGTGGCACATTCTGCTCTAATTTGCAGCTTACAAACACGATTTCCAGGAAACCTCTGTTGCCCAAAAACCCAGAGTTGGAAATGTAGAAATGCTGCCGCCTTGTGGCCGTTTCCCACAAGAGCGGCTTTAAAACCACCGCTAACGGTCACTTAACATTCTCAAGGACTCAGGACAGTAAAGGACAACTACCCTCAAAAATTCACAACTGGCAAAATTTTCAAGGAGATAGTAGGAAGAGGTAAATTTTACTCATTATTTTTCTAAAAACAAGGAAAATGGATAAAAGCTCAACAACATCAATTTTTAAACTCATTCAAATCTAGCCTACAAAAAGATTTCAACTCACACACGTCAACTACCATCAGCCAAAGGTCTACAAACAATAAATGCTGAAGGAGTTTTAGAGAACTGTGTACCCTCTAGCTGCTGGTGAGATGTAAAGTGGTAAGAGCCAATAGTGAGAACAGAAAGGAGCTGTGTTTAAAAGTAAAAATTGAGCCAGCATTCCATTCAGCAGGCCCACCGCTGAACCTCTCACCTGAAAATACCAGAGCCGAGAAGGCACAGTCTGCAACAGCTTCACTGCAGGATTTTTCACAATAGCCAAGACACGGAAGCAAACAAAATGTCCATCAATGGATGAATGGATAAAGAAGAAGTGGTCCATGTACATAATGGAATATTAGCCATGGAAAACAGTGAAACACTGCTCGTTGAGGCACCATTTATGAGCCTAGATATAATCTCAGAACATGACGTAAGTCAGAAAGAAAAAGACATATAGTATGATATCACTTATAGGAGTTATCTAACAACTGACAAAAATGATAGCATTTTCACAGAGAAAGAAACTCACAGACTTAGAAAACAAACTATTCTTATGTAAATGGAAAGGTGGGTGGTATGGAAAATTAAGATTAGGTTTACCATATGTGTACAAATACCTACTAAATACATTTATCAAAGAGACCGACCATATAGCAAGGGAGGTCAATGGAGCACTCTGCAATAATTTACATGGGAAGAGTATCTGTACATGAATATATTACATATATATGTGTGATTGTGTGTGTGTGTGTGTGTGTGTGTGTGTATGTAATGTACAAATGAACCAGATTGTATACACCTAGGACAAACAATATTCTAAATATTACCTCGATTTAAAAAGACTAAAAAATCGAACAAGAAATAATAGAATATTAACTTATGGGATTTTTTCCTAGCACATTCCATTCTAATTTACAACCTGGGAACACGACTTCCAGAAATGTTGTGCTGCCCTAGAAACCAGTTTTGGGAACGGAGAAATGCTGCCGCCTTGTGGCCGTTTACCCCAACAGCACCTTTAAAGCCAGTAGTAGTGGTCACTAAATATTCACACTCATTACAAGCCTGTAAATGTCACCTGTTCTCAAAAAAATCCTGGGGTCAAAAATCGACGAAAAATTCAAAACAGGGCAGCCTTCCCAGAAGACCACTTCAAGTGGTTTATTGTACTCACGGTTTTTTTCTGTTTTTGTTTAACAGAAAGAAAACAAAGCATGGAAAAATGCTGAACATTAAGAATTATTAAAGACATGCAAATCCAAATTACAAAAACCTATCAGCTCACACCAGTCATAATGGTCATCAGCAAAAATTCTGCAAACAATAAATGCTGAAGGGGTTGTGGAGAAATGCGCACCCTGGTTTCTAAGTGGGACATGGTAAGAACCAGTAATGAAAACACAAAGGAGGTGCCTTGATAAGGTAAATATTGAGCTACCATTCAATCAAGCATACCCACTGCTGGGCCTATCACCTGAGAGGATGAGAATCCAAAAGACACAGGGTGGCAATCCTGCACTCCAGCAATATTTACCACAGCCAACTCTTGGAAGCAACAAAAATGTCTGTCAACAGAGGAAGGCACAAAGAAGAACTGGTCCATGTACACAATGGAATATTTCTCCAGTAAAAAATATATATAATTTCAATTTAGAAACCAAACGTAAGTTAGGAGACATCAGCTTGTGGGGGTTTGTCCGGGCACATTCCTCTCTAATATATAACCGAGGAACACCACTGGTAGGAAGGACTCTTTCCATAATTCCCAGAATGGGGAAAGGAGAAATGCTGCCACCCAATGGCTGATACCTTCAACAGCAGCTTTAAAATCTGTGCTAATGGTCACTTCATATGCACAAGTACTGGAGGGCTGTAAATGAAACCAGCCCTGAAAATGTCTTCAGGGAGGTAATGGCCAAAATATTTCAAAATGTGACACGTACTTCAAGAAAACCATTTGAAGAGGTAAGCGCTACTCACAGCTTGAAAAAAAAGAGGACATGCCTGAAAGTTCAATTTCAAGGGATTATGAGATGCATGCAAATCCAACCTCAAAGAGGTGTCAGCTCACACCTGTCAGAATAAACATCAGCAGAAAAACTACAAACAATAAATGCTGAAAGGGTTGTGGACAAGGGCATACCCTCAAATTTAAGTGGAACATAACCTGGTAAGAGCCACTAATGAGAACAGAATGGAGACGCCTTTACAAGGTAAACATTTTGCTACCATATGATCCAACAGGCCCTCTCCTGGGCCTATAACCGAAGAAGACATAGTTGAAAGACACAGGCAGACAAATGTGCATTTCAGCAGTGTTACAATAACCAAGACATGGAAGCAACCAAAAAGTCCATCAACAGGTGAGTGGACAAAGAAAAACTGGTCCACGTACAGATGGAATATTAGCCAAGGAAAACAATGACACAATGCCATTTGCATCACCATAGATGAGTCTAGAAGTAATCACGCAACTTGTAGTAAGTCAGAAAGCGAAAGACACGTATCCTGTGATATCACTTATAGGTGTTACCTAAAAATTGATACCAGTGAAGATATTTCCACAGAGAAAGGCAATCACAGATTCATTCAACAAACTTATGGTTCACCAATGGAAAGGTGTGAGGATTGGATACATTAGGATGTCAGAGTTAACAGAGATATACAAACACAGGTGAAGTATATAATCACCAAAGACCTACGGAATACCAAGAGAAGACTACTCAACATTGTGTCATAACCTAAAATGGGAAAAGGATCCAAAGAAGAAAAGAGATAGGTATATGTGGAAAACAACCACATCTTGCACACCTAAAACAAGCAAAACATTGTAATCACACTTGCTGTGATAAACAATGAAAATTAAATTTAAAAAAAGGACAATATTTAGTGAGATATAAACATAAGGGGCTTTTTCCTGGCCCATTCCATTCTAATTTGCAACCTAGAACAGGACTTCCATTGAGGCTCTGTTTCCCTAGTAACCAGATTTGGTTAATGAGAACTGCTGCCGCCTTGTGGCCGTTTCACACAACAGCAGCTCTAACTGCAGCTGTAATGGTTACTTGATAGTCAAAATAATTGCAGGCCTGTAAATGACACCTGTCCTCAAAACAATCCTTCGGTCGTAAATCGAGCAAAAATCTCAAAAGACATCCATATTTCAAAACGACAATTTCAAGAGGCATATTTTATGCACATTTTATATTCTGTCTCTTTTTTTGTTATAGAAAAAGGCATGGAAAAACGCTCAACGTCAGGAATTAATAAAGCCATGCAAATCCGGTCTAGAAACACGTTCACCTCACAGCCGTCAGAAGGATCATCAGCAAAAAAGTCTACATAGTATAAATGCTGAAGGGGTTTTAGAGAACTGTGTACCCTCTAGCTGCTGATGGGATGTAACCTGGTAACAGCCAGTACAGAGAACAAAATGGAGGTGTGTTTAAAGGTAAAACTTGAGCTACTATGTGACCAGGTAGGCCCACTGATGGGCCTATCCGCTGAGTAGACCTGAATCGAAAAGACACAGGCTGGCAATCCTTCACTGCAGCAACATGTACCATAGCCAAGAGCTGGAAGAAACCAAAATGTCCATCAACAGAAAAATGCACCAAGAAGAAGTGGTCCATGTACACAATGGAATATTAGCCATGGAAAAGCATGGAACAATGCTGTTGGCACCACCATAGAAGGATCTAGAGATAATCACCCTACCTGAAGTAAGAAAGAAAACGAAAGACAGATATCCTATTACATCACTTATAGGTGTTACCTAAAAATTGATACCCATGAAATAATTTCCAAGAGAAGGACACTCATAGATTCAGAAAACCAAATTATGTTTAACCAAATGGAAAGGTGTAAGGAATGTATGAATTAGGATATGGGGGTTAACAGACATGTAGTAATACATATGAAATATATAATCACAAAATACCTATGGAATGCTAAAAGAGGTGTACTCAACACTCTGTAATAACCTACACGGGAAAGGATCCAAAGATGAATAGATCAATACATTGATATAATGAACCAGATTCCATACACCTAGAAAAAACACAGTATTTTTATCCAATTTGCTGTGATAATAAATAAAAATTAAATGTAAAAAACAAACAAGAAGTAAGGAGATATAAGCTCTTGGGAGTTTGCCGTGGCACATTCTGCTCTAATTTGCAGCTTACAAACACGATTTCCAGGAAACCTCTGTTGCCCAAAAACCCAGAGTTGGAAATGTAGAAATGCTGCCGCCTTGTGGCCGTTTCCCACAAGAGCGGCTTTAAAACCACCGCTAACGGTCACTTAACATTCACAAGGACTCAGGACAGTAAAGGACAACTACCCTCAAAAATTCACAACTGGCAAAATTTTCAAGGAGATAGTAGGAAGAGGTAAATGTTACTCATTATTTTTCTAAAAACAAGGAAAATGGATAAAAGCTCAACAACATCAATTTTTCAACTCATTCAAATCTAGCCTACAAAAAGATTTCAACTCACACACGTCAACTACCATCAGCCAAAGGTCTACAAACAATAAATGCTGAAGGAGTTTTAGAGAACTGTGTACCCTCTAGCTGCTGGTGAGATGTAAAGTGGTAAGAGCCAATAGTGAGAACAGAAAGGAGCTGTGTTTAAAAGTAAAAATTGAGCCAGCATTCCATTCAGCAGGCCCACCGCTGAACCTCTCACCTGAAAATACCAGAGCCGAGAAGGCACAGTCTGCAACAGCTTCACTGCAGGATTTTTCACAATAGCCAAGACACGGAAGCAAACAAAATGTCCATCAATGGATGAATGGATAAAGAAGAAGTGGTCCATGTACATAATGGAATATTAGCCATGGAAAACAGTGAAACACTGCTCGTTGAGGCACCATTTATGAGCCTAGATATAATCTCAGAACATGACGTAAGTCAGAAAGAAAAAGACATATAGTATGATATCACTTATAGGAGTTATCTAACAACTGACAAAAATGATAGCATTTTCACAGAGAAAGAAACTCACAGACTTAGAAAACAAACTATTCTTATGTAAATGGAAAGGTGGGTGGTATGGAAAATTAAGATTAGGTTTACCATATGTGTACAAATACCTACTAAATACATTTATCAAAGAGACCGACCATATAGCAAGGGAGGTCAATGGAGCACTCTGCAATAATTTACATGGGAAGAGTATCTGTACATGAATATATTACATATATATGTGTGATTGTGTGTGTGTGTGTGTGTGTGTGTGTGTATGTAATGTACAAATGAACCAGATTGTATACACCTAGGACAAACAATATTCTAAATATTACCTCGATTTAAAAAGACTAAAAAATCGAACAAGAAATAATGGAATATTAACTTATGGGATTTTTTCCTAGCACATTCCATTCTAATTTACAACCTGGGAACACGACTTCCAGAAATGTTGTGCTGCCCTAGAAACCAGTTTTGGGAACGGAGAAATGCTGCCGCCTTGTGGCCGTTTCCCCCAACAGCACCTTTAAAGCCAGTAGTAGTGGTCACTAAATATTCACACTCATTACAAGCCTGTAAATGTCACCTGTTCTCAAAAAAATCCTGGGGTCAAAAATCGACGAAAAATTCAAAACAGGGCAGCCTTCCCAGAAGACCACTTCAAGTGGTTTATTGTACTCACAGTTTTTTTCTGTTTTTGTTTAACAGAAAGAAAACAAAGCATGGAAAAATGCTGAACATTAAGAATTATTAAAGACATGCAAATCCAAATTACAAAAACCTATCAGCTCACACCAGTCATAATGGCCATCAGCAAAAATTCTGCAAACAATAAATGCTGAAGGGGTTGTGGAGAAATGCGCACCCTGGTTTCTAAGTGGGACATGGTAAGAACCAGTAATGAAAACACAAAGGAGGTGCCTTGATAAGGTAAATATTGAGCTACCATTCAATCAAGCATACCCACTGCTGGGCCTATCACCTGAGAGGATGAGAATCCAAAAGACACAGGGTGGCAATCCTGCACTCCAGCAATATTTACCACAGCCAACTCTTGGAAGCAACAAAAATGTCTGTCAACAGAGGAAGGCACAAAGAAGAACTGGTCCATGTACACAATGGAATATTTCTCCAGTAAAAAATATATATAATTTCAATTTAGAAACCAAACGTAAGTTAGGAGACATCAGCTTGTGGGGGTTTGTCCGGGCACATTCCTCTCTAATATATAACCGAGGAACACCACTGGTAGGAAGGACTCTTTCCATAATTCCCAGAATGGGGAAAGGAGAAATGCTGCCGCCCAATGGCTGATACCTTCAACAGCAGCTTTAAAATCTGTGCTAATGGTCACTTCATATGCACAAGTACTGGAGGGCTGTAAATGAAACCAGCCCTGAAAATGTCTTCAGGGAGGTAATGGCCAAAATATTTCAAAATGTGACACGTACTTCAAGAAAACCATTTGAAGAGGTAAGCGCTACTCACAGCTTGAAAAAAAAGAGGACATGCCTGAAAGTTCAATTTCAAGGGATTATGAGATGCATGCAAATCCAACCTCAAAGAGGTGTCAGCTCACACCTGTCAGAATAAACATCAGCAGAAAAACTACAAACAATAAATGCTGAAAGGGTTGTGGACAAGGGCGTACCCTCAAATTTAAGTGGAACATAACCTGGTAAGAGCCACTAATGAGAACAGAATGGAGACGCCTTTACAAGGTAAACATTTTGCTACCATATGATCCAACAGGCCCTCTCCTGGGCCTATAACCGAAGAAGACATAGTTGAAAGACACAGGCAGGCAAATGTGCATTTCAGCAGTGTTACAATAACCAAGACATGGAAGCAACCAAAAAGTCCATCAACAGGTGAGTGGACAAAGAAAAACTGGTCCACGTACAGATGAAATATTAGCCAAGGAAAACAATGACACAATGCCATTTGCATCACCATAGATGAGTCTAGAAGTAATCACGCAACTTGTAGTAAGTCAGAAAGCGAAAGACACGTATCCTGTGATATCACTTATAGGTGTTACCTAAAAATTGATACCAGTGAAGATATTTCCACAGAGAAAGGCAATCACAGATTCATTCAACAAACTTATGGTTCACCAATGGAAAGGTGTGAGGATTGGATACATTAGGATGTCAGAGTTAACAGAGATATACAAACACAGGTGAAGTATATAATCACCAAAGACCTACGGAATACCAAGAGAAGACTACTCAACATTGTGTCATAACCTAAAATGGGAAAAGGATCCAAAGAAGAAAAGAGATAGGTATATGTGGAAAACAACCACATCTTGCACACCTAAAACAAGCAAAACATTGTAATCACACTTGCTGTGATAAACAATGAAAATTAAATTTAAAAAAAGGACAATATTTAGTGAGATATAAACATAAGGGGCTTTTTCCTGGCCCATTCCATTCTAATTTGCAACCTAGAACAGGACTTCCATTGAGGCTCTGTTTCCCTAGTAACCAGATTTGGTTAATGAGAACTGCTGCCACCTTGTGGCCGTTTCACACAACAGCAGCTCTAACTGCAGCTGTAATGGTTACTTGATAGTCAAAATAATTGCAGGCCTGTAAATGACACCTGTCCTCAAAACAATCCTTCGGTCGTAAATCGAGCAAAAATCTCAAAAGACATCCATATTTCAAAACGACAATTTCAAGAGGCATATTTTATGCACATTTTATATTCTGTCTCTTTTTTTGTTATAGAAAAAGGCATGGAAAAACGCTCAACGTCAGGAATTAATAAAGCCATGCAAATCCGGTCTAGAAACACGTTCACCTCACAGCCGTCAGAAGGATCATCAGCAAAAAAGTCTACATAGTATAAATGCTGAAGGGGTTTTAGAGAACTGTGTACCCTCTAGCTGCTGATGGGATGTAACCTGGTAACAGCCAGTACAGAGAACAAAATGGAGGTGTGTTTAAAGGTAAAACTTGAGCTACTATGTGACCAGGTAGGCCCACTGATGGGCCTATCCGCTGAGTAGACCTGAATCGAAAAGACACAGGCTGGCAATCCTTCACTGCAGCAACATGTACCATAGCCAAGAGCTGGAAGAAACCAAAATGTCCATCAACAGAAAAATGCACCAAGAAGAAGTGGTCCATGTACACAATGGAATATTAGCCATGGAAAAGCATGGAACAATGCTGTTGGCACCACCATAGAAGGATCTAGAGATAATCACCCTACCTGAAGTAAGAAAGAAAACGAAAGACAGATATCCTATTACATCACTTATAGGTGTTACCTAAAAATTGATACCCATGAAATAATTTCCAAGAGAAGGACACTCATAGATTCAGAAAACCAAATTATGTTTAACCAAATGGAAAGGTGTAAGGAATGTATGAATTAGGATATGGGGGTTAACAGACATGTAGTAATACATATGAAATATATAATCACAAAATACCTATGGAATGCTAAAAGAGGTGTACTCAACACTCTGTAATAACCTACACGGGAAAGGATCCAAAGATGAATAGATCAATACATTGATATAATGAACCAGATTCCATACACCTAGAAAAAACACAGTATTTTTATCCAATTTGCTGTGATAATAAATAAAAATTAAATGTAAAAAACAAACAAGAAGTAAGGAGATATAAGCTCTTGGGAGTTTGCCGTGGCACATTCTGCTCTAATTTGCAGCTTACAAACACGATTTCCAGGAAACCTCTGTTGCCCAAAAACCCAGAGTTGGAAATGTAGAAATGCTGCCGCCTTGTGGCCGTTTCCCACAAGAGCGGCTTTAAAACCACCGCTAACGGTCACTTAACATTCACAAGGACTCAGGACAGTAAAGGACAACTACCCTCAAAAATTCACAACTGGCAAAATTTTCAAGGAGATAGTAGGAAGAGGTAAATGTTACTCATTATTTTTCTAAAAACAAGGAAAATGGATAAAAGCTCAACAACATCAATTTTTAAACTCATTCAAATCTAGCCTACAAAAAGATTTCAACTCACACACGTCAACTACCATCAGCCAAAGGTCTACAAACAATAAATGCTGAAGGAGTTTTAGAGAACTGTGTACCCTCTAGCTGCTGGTGAGATGTAAAGTGGTAAGAGCCAATAGTGAGAACAGAAAGGAGCTGTGTTTAAAAGTAAAAATTGAGCCAGCATTCCATTCAGCAGGCCCACCGCTGAACCTCTCACCTGAAAATACCAGAGCCGAGAAGGCACAGTCTGCAACAGCTTCACTGCAGGATTTTTCACAATAGCCAAGACACGGAAGCAAACAAAATGTCCATCAATGGATGAATGGATAAAGAAGAAGTGGTCCATGTACATAATGGAATATTAGCCATGGAAAACAGTGAAACACTGCTCGTTGAGGCACCATTTATGAGCCTAGATATAATCTCAGAACATGACGTAAGTCAGAAAGAAAAAGACATATAGTATGATATCACTTATAGGCGTTATCTAACAACTGACAAAAATGATAGCATTTTCACAGAGAAAGAAACTCACAGACTTAGAAAACAAACTATTCTTATGTAAATGGAAAGGTGGGTGGTATGGAAAATTAAGATTAGGTTTACCATATGTGTACAAATACCTACTAAATACATTTATCAAAGAGACCGACCATATAGCAAGGGAGGTCAATGGAGCACTCTGCAATAATTTACATGGGAAGAGTATCTGTACATGAATATATTACATATATATGTGTGATTGTGTGTGTGTGTGTGTGTGTGTGTGTATGTAATGTACAAATGAACCAGATTGTATACACCTAGGACAAACAATATTCTAAATATTACCTCGATTTAAAAAGACTAAAAAATCGAACAAGAAATAATGGAATATTAACTTATGGGATTTTTTCCTAGCACATTCCATTCTAATTTACAACCTGGGAACACGACTTCCAGAAATGTTGTGCTGCCCTAGAAACCAGTTTTGGGAACGGAGAAATGCTGCCGCCTTGTGGCCGTTTCCCCCAACAGCACCTTTAAAGCCAGTAGTAGTGGTCACTAAATATTCACACTCATTACAAGCCTGTAAATGTCACCTGTTCTCAAAAAAATCCTGGGGTCAAAAATCGACGAAAAATTCAAAACAGGGCAGCCTTCCCAGAAGACCACTTCAAGTGGTTTATTGTACTCACAGTTTTTTTCTGTTTTTGTTTAACAGAAAGAAAACAAAGCATGGAAAAATGCTGAACATTAAGAATTATTAAAGACATGCAAATCCAAATTACAAAAACCTATCAGCTCACACCAGTCATAATGGCCATCAGCAAAAATTCTGCAAACAATAAATGCTGAAGGGGTTGTGGAGAAATGCGCACCCTGGTTTCTAAGTGGGACATGGTAAGAACCAGTAATGAAAACACAAAGGAGGTGCCTTGATAAGGTAAATATTGAGCTACCATTCAATCAAGCATACCCACTGCTGGGCCTATCACCTGAGAGGATGAGAATCCAAAAGACACAGGGTGGCAATCCTGCACTCCAGCAATATTTACCACAGCCAACTCTTGGAAGCAACAAAAATGTCTGTCAACAGAGGAAGGCACAAAGAAGAACTGGTCCATGTACACAATGGAATATTTCTCCAGTAAAAAATATATATAATTTCAATTTAGAAACCAAACGTAAGTTAGGAGACATCAGCTTGTGGGGGTTTGTCCGGGCACATTCCTCTCTAATATATAACCGAGGAACACCACTGGTAGGAAGGACTCTTTCCGTAATTCCCAGAATGGGGAAAGGAGAAATGCTGCCGCCCAATGGCTGATACCTTCAACAGCAGCTTTAAAATCTGTGCTAATGGTCACTTCATATGCACAAGTACTGGAGGGCTGTAAATGAAACCAGCCCTGAAAATGTCTTCAGGGAGGTAATGGCCAAAATATTTCAAAATGTGACACGTACTTCAAGAAAACCATTTGAAGAGGTAAGCGCTACTCACAGCTTGAAAAAAAAGAGGACATGCCTGAAAGTTCAATTTCAAGGGATTATGAGATGCATGCAAATCCAACCTCAAAGAGGTGTCAGCTCACACCTGTCAGAATAAACATCAGCAGAAAAACTACAAACAATAAATGCTGAAAGGGTTGTGGACAAGGGCATACCCTCAAATTTAAGTGGAACATAACCTGGTAAGAGCCACTAATGAGAACAGAATGGAGACGCCTTTACAAGGTAAACATTTTGCTACCATATGATCCAACAGGCCCTCTCCTGGGCCTATAACCGAAGAAGACATAGTTGAAAGACACAGGCAGGCAAATGTGCATTTCAGCAGTGTTACAATAACCAAGACATGGAAGCAACCAAAAAGTCCATCAACAGGTGAGTGGACAAAGAAAAACTGGTCCACGTACAGATGGAATATTAGCCAAGGAAAACAATGA